>NC_068992.1:29377551-29379413 GCF_001194135.2 Octopus bimaculoides | reverse complement strand
TCTCTCTCTCTCTCTCTCTCTCTCTCTCTCTCTCTCTCTCTCTCTCTCTTTCTCTCTCTCTATTTATGTCTATCTCTGTTATTTTTCATTGATCCATTCTAGATTCATCACTGCATGACCCATGGTACACAAACCCTCCAGAAAAAATGCCCCGTACTAATGCTATTGCTTTCTATCATATGTATGCATCCATTTAGAGAAATATGTAATATTTTTTGGTATATTTTTATCAGTGGTGAAATTTGACCGGGAAGGAATGCTGTGTCTTTTGTGCTACATATAAAATATTGCGTTTTCACACACATGCACATACCCTTGCATGATTAGAGTTTGGGTATATACATATATATATATATATATACATAACATACATACATATATACATTCATACATACATATATAACCTAGACATATATGTATATGTATATAATGCATTTACAAATATGCATATGTATGCTTCATGTCTGCTTTTAACCTCACAAATCTCTTAGCAAAACAACCCTCACATAAAGCTACTACTCACCATAAATATTACCCTAATAAATTCTAAGAAACACCTGCAAGAATCAATGGCTAAAGTTAAGGAAGTAGCAAAATATTTAAGTAGACAAAAAGGACAGATGAAAAGCACGCGCAATATAAACAATTAGTGTCTCTTTCTCAGCTACATCAGTAATTATCTTCGTAGTTTCAACATGCAAGGTTTGTATCTCACCAGGCGATGGTATCAAGTATGTTAAAAATTATGATGCTTTGGAATTCCCAAACTGAACTGTTACGTTAGTCAAAACGAAAATTTAAAATTAAAGCAAACAAAGAATGATTACTGAATGTATAACAAAAGAAGAACTATAAAAGCAACTTATGAAGCACACACACCAAACCTGAGGCCTCCCAAAACGCTACGCTCTATTGCTTTCTTGTGCGATACAATTATATCATCCGTTTAGTAAGGTAACTATTGACAAAAACAATGATAGTATCAGAAACGAAAGTAACTAAGCCGACGGAAGATTCAATACACAAGGGGAAGTAATGAAGAAAACGGACAGTGTATATCAACTTAAGAGCGCAACGGTAAAAGCGATGAAAGATGGAAACGTTTACGGTAATAACAACAACTCACCAAATGAATAGCTCGGGGAGAGTAATCGTAGCATCACGAAATTTACAGTAGTGTATCAGTAATGTACGTTAAGCTATACTTAGATACATTACATATTACTGAAGAATTTAAATACGTTAACTATATTGCAATCCCCATTCATTCTAGTATATTCTAGTTCCATTTATTTACCATTGTTCACCTATTTCAATTCAAAATTTAATTTACATTTGAAATAGCTCCAAATTTCTTGAAAATATCGCTATATACAGATGGCTACAATTTAAATTTTTAATTAGTAATTTGATAGGGTATTATTATCTTATCATTCGTTCAATTAGAAACTTTACTTTGTCTATTATCAAATTAAATCAATTGCTCTGCCGTATGTTTTACAGTCTGAGTGCAAGGAAGTTGTATGCTAAACTATCTGGAGTGCAACTAAGTGCAAAAGGCATTGCTGCCACTTTCAAATTATCATCGTTAGTTTTTGATAACTTATTCTGTATCGTAACATCTAAACAACACATAGAAACGGAAGGAACAAACATATCATCTGTTTACCAACTGTTGCTTAATGAAGCATTTAAGCCTCATAAACCGTTATGTAAAGTAAGATCACACGATGATAAGTATAGAGTTAGCTCATAAAGGTCTATGGCTACGACTCATGGGGATATTCCTAACTGTTTAAAGACCCTCATCTCCAAATGTATACATACATATATACATATGTGTATACATATATATATATATA
>NC_068992.1:29371411-29377160 GCF_001194135.2 Octopus bimaculoides | reverse complement strand
TATATATATATATATCAGATAGATTAATTGCAGAATAAATGAAGATATATCTAGAAACCGGTAGAATCCAAATAATTTCTTTTAACCTTTTGAATGCTCGAGCATGGTTTAGTGTGTTTACATTTGTTTGACTCTGCTATTGGGAAGACACAAAAGCAAGTCTCCACATGATCTTTAAGACTGAAAATAACAATCTACCCGCCAGTTAGTGAACCATGAACACAAAACCCTATCACCCACCAGTTTTTGCGTTTTCAAGAGGTACAGTCAAGCGAAATAACACCTGCTAAATCATCCTCGCGATTTGAAAGTGATCTTTCATTGCAGTCTGGTTGATAACAAAAGTGTCAGTGAACTGTTGTTGTTTATATACTTAAAAACTTGCGCTTAGAACGTTAGCTCCTTTTCTTAAATCGGATATTATATTTATTTTATTAAGCTCAATATCTGTTAAACACGATAGAATGAGTATTACTTTGCCTTGCATATTTAGCTGCATGCATTAAGTCACATGTTGAGTTCAAATATTACTCGGATCTGCTAGACTATTTTTCTCGCATGTAGTCAACAAAAAGTATCTATATTATACTACTAAAATTATTACTGCTTCCAAATTACAAAATTTCTAGCTGCGAGTTATTGAAAGAAATCGATAGTTACATCTTTTACATTCTACACTCAAGATCACCGGATAGACGTTACCTTTTATCCTATCAATACTAGCCGAAAATTGTGGTCAATATAGTTCACTATTTCTCTAGCACACTAAAATTCGGCTTTGGTATGTCGGTTGCATATGTTACAGTAGTTCAGACAAAATCCGTTGCAGAATTTATTTACATTGCTTTACATTTCAGATACGATTCTTAAATTCTGTAGGCAAACGCTAATGCTAAATTATCATTTTGCTTATGTTGTAGTTGTTGTCCTGTTGTTGTTGCCGTGTTGTTGTCGTATTGTTGTCGTTATAGTATCATAGTAATTATCGTGATTATTATCATCATCATCATTATCATAATTATTATTCATCATTATAAATACACAAAACTGTTTTTTCACTGCAGATGATTTGCAAAATTGATTCATTTCTTCTTTACTACTTCCTCAATACCACCACTCGTTCTTGAATAATATATGCCAGCCTCTACATAATAGTCAATGTCTGCTTGCGGGTGAACGTATGTCTATGTAAATGAGAAAATATGAAGATATATTAAAGCTTGGACGTATCAATTTCTCTAAGTTTTCCGAACTTACGATTATCTTATTCTATTGAAGTTTCCATATACTTTGGTGGTGATTTTCAATTGTAATCATGATTTTAATGTAATCGCAGATTAAACAAAAGTGTTCTAGATTAAATAGCTTAGGATATAGATACGTTCTTGTATCACTGCCTACATGAATACGAAATAATTACGGAATATAAAGTTCAGTTCTAGTCACAATCGACTTTGTCGAAAACTCACAAGTGTATTTCAGTCATGTACTTGGCTTGCAAGTGATTTGATCTAGAACAGCATGATGAAACGAAAACAACTGCAGCATGAAAGACACATAACTGGCACTGGCACTGATCCCGGCACTCTGTTGGATACAACAACGAAGGTTCCAGTTGATCCGATCAACGAAACAGCCAGTTCATCACACTAACGTGCAACTACATTAGACAAACACTTGCCGTACTCAAGGAGATTCAGCGACCCTTTGCAATACAGGTACTACTCATTTATGCCAGCTGAGTGAACTGGAGCAACATGAAATAAAGTGTGTTAAACAAGGACACAAGGTGCCGCCGGGAATTGAACTCACGGCCTTACGTTCATGAGCCGAATTCCCTAACCACTAAGCCACGTACCTCAGATATTAACCATTCAAAAGCACACAAAGACTTAGTTCTACTTAAGCATTTATTATTTGGTGCGACAAAAATTTTCACACAAACTGATAAATGTTTGGCGAATATGTGCTACACGCTACATTTGTAACACATATTTTCGTCTAATTGCCAAATGTTCGATGTTTTCTGTTAAACGCACACAGGGTCTGTCATACGCAAACATAAACATAATCCTTATCTCACTACACAAATTTGATTTCAATCTAAATCAAGCTTTTTTGAATCTACATTGTAGTTAAAATATGTAAGGGAGAGCTTGTGTGTGAGTCTGTGTATTTATGTGTGTGTGTGTGTACATGTGTATTTGTTTTTGTGTGTGTGTCTATTTGTGTGTGTGTGCGTGTTTGCATATACTTTGTTGTTACTTTCCACTGCACAGAGTACGGGCAGCTGCATATGAAACCGGGCATAATTTTCTGTGTAGCTTCGTTCACGGTCTTTCAACCAGCTTGGCTCGAAGCAAACTGAATTCAGTTACTTGTTCATAGTTTACAGTTCAGGAGGAAGCGAAGGGATATGGTTTTGAATCTGAAATTTGATCTCTCCGTAAACTTGTGTAGTTGACCTCGGTTTCCCACCAGTCACTGTCCGAAGCCAGGATTCTATCTAGCTAGGCCAAAGTTTATGTTACTCATTGCCAAGCTTTTTTGTGTATTGTAGTAGATGGATACTTAATAAACTTACGTTGAAGTATAGGCGCAGGCGTGGCTGTGTGGTAAGAAGCTTGCTTCCTAATCACGTGGTTCTGGGTTCAGGCCCACTGCGTGGCACCTTGGACAAGATTCTTCTACAATAGCCTTGGACAGGCCAAAGCCTTGTGAGTGGATCTGGTAGACGGAAACTGAAAGGCGCTTGTTGTGTGTGTATATATATATATGTGTGTGTGTTTATATATTTATGTGTATGTGTGGCTTTGTGTCAGTGTTTCTAACCCCACCCTCACTTGACAACTATTTTCCCCCTCTTCCATACTGTTTAGCTGCACTATTTCCTAATCTGTGGTAAAGCTATGGTTTTTATACTTAAGGGACCAGATTAGTCTGCTTAAGCGCGTGCTGTTCCTTTTTCTTCTACCTCAAATGAATTTAAATGATTTGCTAGTCGAATTTTAAAATTTAATCAGCTGTTCCCCTAAACAGGAGTACGTCTTTCCCTCAGAAATGGTTTTGCATCGACACACCTGATTCATCGTCAATCATCCAGCATTTAATGGACATATTTTATTCCTAGCACAATTACAGAGACCTAATTCCCTGTTCCTATTATCTATTGTTTTGTAGTTCTTGCTATATGTCTCTGCAGCCCACATTTCTATCGATCTACTATTTTCCTAAGCTTTCTATCCATAAGTGTTTGTGGGTTACTATCGTTAGCGATTCCCGCGCCCTGTCCCGTGGGGGTAGAGGCTTGTGTTGAAGTTGTCTTCCCTCGAATGTCTTCCCTCGACTGTCTTCCCTTACTGTATTACTATTCCTCACTACAATGTGTGTTTTGTTGGTGTTGGTGTTCGAGTCTTTTCTGTTATTAACTATTCCTGTCCTGTCACCCAGTTTACCATTATCCCTATTCCTATTAATGGGTCATTTTTCTTGTCTCGTCTACTGTTTTCAGCGGTCCTTAGAAAGTAAGGGATTCCTTTCGCGTTGTGTGCTGCTATTATCCGCTTTTGGTTAAGCATATTAGTAAAAGCGAGCCGGACATTCTGCGTATTCAGTATTTTATGGTATTCGCTAGACTTAGGAAAGTGTTTCTCGATCGCGATGTAAAACTGCTTCGGAATGTTGGAAATCATTTTTTTGTCGAATCCAGCATAGTACCTTAGAGTAGTCTGAAATTACTATTACTTTAGGTATTATTATGTATTATGTGGTTGTTAATGATAGGGCTTTTCTTCCTTCCGTAGTGGATGTCCGCATATCTGGGGCTATTGCTATCGTATTTCTATGTGATGCTTTATGTATATATACGCCTTGATTAGTTTATTTTACTTCTAAGGTTCAGGGTACTATCACTTCTGCCGTTATTTCTACCAGATACTTCCACCCAATATCTCCTGGTGTTTGTATCTCCTTTTTTACTACCGTTCAAGTTGCTTATTTTGGGTTGTATCCCGTGTATGTATACCTCTCTTTTCTTATTGCCTTCTCTATCCTCTTATGGGAGGGTTTATCTAGTTGTCATTGTTATTTTAATGGGTGTAGTTTGTTATCTTACGGATTAACTTATACTTATCTGTTTGGGTTTGGTTCGCTGGGTTATACACTAATTTATTTTTGTATCCTGCTTTCTCCAACGCTTTGTTATAGTATTTCTCGTTTAATTCAAATACCTCCTCAGTAACCGACAGTCTAGATATGTGGCTGGAAATGTTTCTGGTTGTGAACTGAGTTATACACTTGGGGTGATTGCTATTGTAGTTTATGTACTGATGATTGTCGTTAGGTTTGTGGTATGATTTGAATAAGCAGGTACGTATATCTAGTGTAACATCTAAGAAGTTGATTGTGGTGTGTTCCTCCTCTATTGAGATGGATAACCCTATACTATTGAAGTACTTGAATAAGTTTTTCCTCAATCTTTCTCCCTCAGCGTTGGAAGAGTTATGCAAAGTGAACACACCATCATTCCTGGATGCACCTCCTCAGATCTTTGGAAATTCTTTACTAATGCAGGATATATATATCTACTAGATCGGTTACCTAGGCGGAGTCAAGTTATCCGATGATTATATGGAACATATCTGGCCTATCTTTTCTCACCCAGTATTTTCCTTCGAATTCTACAATAGTCTTTCTGGCGGCTTGTACTACATCCACTAAAAAGATTAGAATTTTCCATAGCGCCAATAAGTGCTTTCGTGAGGAGGATGTGGTTGATAGAGGCATAGAAGCTGGATATATCTAGTTGGATGAATTTCATTTACCTTTTCCGGTAATTTGGTTAAACTAATTTATTACCTCGTATGAGCTAGACCAGAGATTAAGTTTGGCCAGCAACTGATGTGAAGCCACACACAGGCAGATCAGATTTCAGATTCAAAACAATCTCCCCTCATTTCCACCCGAACTCTAACTAATAGACAATTAACTGAATTCAATTCGGTTCGAGCCAAGCCGATTTAAAGACCCTAAACGAAACAGTACTGAAAATTAAGCCCGGTTTCATATGCAACTGCTCATACTCTATGCAGGGGAAACACGTGTAGGTCGTTGTAACCATAAAAATTTGGCGTATGACATTTTAAAATAAAAGGAAATATATTTTGAGCATGTACTAGTCTCTATAATCTTTATCTTTATAATTATTGCTAATGTGTGTATGCCTGTGTGTGTGTGTGTGTGTGTGTGTGTGTGTGTGTGTGTGTGTGCGTGTGTGTGTGTGTGTACATATGCATATATACTTAGTCTGTTACTGCTTCCGTTCAGTCACAAATACTGAGTACCTTTTACATTCCATTCTTTGTCCCCGACATCAATTTGGAGTTAAAGATCTAGTATTGCACACAGACACACATATAAATAGGATTACAAATGTGCAAATATGCAAGTACACTCACACACACAAGCACATGCGACAGACAGACAGACAGACAGACAGACAGACAGCTAGATAGATAGATAGATAAATAGATAGATAGATAGATAGATAGATAGATAGATAGATAGATAGATAGATAGAAACATGCTCACATGTCCGTGTTTGAGTATGAGAGGAGAGCATAGAAGTGATGTTCATCTACGTGTGTTGTGTGTTTAGGTATCTGAGTATCATGAAAATATTTACAAGATAATTAAAAAGATTGTGCTCTACGACCAAAGCTCTTTGTGACATTTGTTCTACTCGGTGTTA
>NC_068992.1:29368957-29370618 GCF_001194135.2 Octopus bimaculoides | reverse complement strand
ATATATATATATATATACGACGGGTTTCCTTTACTCTCCGTTTGTCAAATCCTCTCAGAATGCCTTGGTCGGCCGGAGGCTACAGTAGTTGACACTTGCCCAAGGTACCATGCAGTGTGACTGAACCTGGAACCATGTAGTTGGGAAGCAACCGCACAGTTACCCATACCATACAGCCACCCCTGCGACTTTATTTAAGAAGGTTATATATATATAAAATCAAATTCTGTTGTACGCCTCAAATATGTGGAATAGGGCCTTTTCTTCTCTACTTAAATTCTTATCATGTTACTCAAGTATCGGTCGAAGAACGTAGTGAGAGGCAGAGAAATATTCTACTCTCGTTCAAGTTCTCTCATTGATGAAAAAAAGATTATATATCAGGTTAATATTAGGGTCGAGTCCACCTGGTAAAATGCTTAGCGGGATTCCATCAATCTTTAAGTACCAGCTGAGTATAGGGATTGATGTAATGGACTCACCCCTTCCCCTGAACTTGCTGGCCTTATGCCAAAATTTGAAACCAATTTTATAAGTTTTATCTGAAGTAGGGAGCAAATGCCTGTATATTTGAACAATTGTGGTCTTCGATATATTTACTCTTCATAAAACGACTAAGTAGTTTTGACTTATTTCATAGGTTAAGGTGTGTATGCATTTATGCGCGTGTGTGCGTAAGTGTGTGTTTGGATACGTATATGTTTATGCACTTCCACACACACACACACACACACACACACACATATATATATATATGTATGTTCGTATACGAATGTGCGTATGTATTCAAGTGTGTGTGCGTGCACACAGATACATATATATTCGCAACCACCAATACTATTCCCTCTTTCTGTTGTAATCCTTTTATTGTGCGAATGATTTTTTTCACTTTTATATGTCTATATATAAACTAAAAAATGTTTTAGCTGTTTCTGTTATCCTTGCTGTTTCTATAGTTCATGATGACGTTGCTGTGGTTGTTGTTGTTGTTGTTACTATTGTTATTATAATTACCAATCAATTTGCTCAATCAAGTTTGTTTTGCAATGATTTTGTTGTTGTTGTTGTTGTTTTTGTGGTTCTGGTTGTTCTTGTTTTTTTTTATCAATTTCCAGCGGAATGTGCTTAATAGTTCTTGTGTTAAACATTCACGTTGTTTGTATTGATCGAAAAGAATAAAATAACTGTCTTGACATTACCCACGTAAAAATAGCTAGCAGAAACAGCAAATTGTTAGCAAATGTCTCTTAGGCTAGAAGATTTTTCAAAAATAAATACATAAAATTTATGAGATTTAACCAAAATATAATATAGTGCTGACATTTTGGTAAATGGACGCTTTCAAAAAGAATTTTATACATACACACACAAACACACACACACACACACACACACACACACACGTATGTGTGTGTGTGTGTGTGTGTGTGTGTGTGTGTGTGTGTGTGTGTGTGTGTGTGTGTGTGTGTGTGTGTGTTTGTGTGCTTCTATGTTTGTATGTATATGAAGAAACAAAAATTTATGATTGAACGAATGAAAGAATAAATCACTCGTAGGAAACCTTTAGAAATTTTGGAATTTTTGTGCTGAAAGAGAAAGTATATAGATGTTTGAATGAATGAATATATACATATATATATATATATATATATATATATATA
>NC_068992.1:29366067-29368711 GCF_001194135.2 Octopus bimaculoides | reverse complement strand
TATATATATGTGTGTGTGTGTGTGTATATATATATATTATACATATGTGTGTGTGCGTGTATCTGTGTGTGTCTGTGCTTGTGTGCTTGTGTGTATGTATGTATTTAGGGAAAGATATATAAATTTGCATTTACTTTCTTTATACACTCATATTTACAATTATGTATTTATAAATAAAAACATGCACGCTGGTACATACATATATTTAAATGTGTATGTATGTATAGTGTGTACGAGTGCTTCTGTGTTCCCGTATGTGCATGTGTGTGTCTGAGATCTTGTAAGTATATACACGCTGGAGATTTCTGATGAAATGACATGCAAAATGTAAGCCCAAAGAAACGTTCTTTTCCTAATATTATGTGTAATCAAAAGATTTGAAAACTGAGCGTGAGAGCATTCAGAATTACCTATCACATGAATATAGCAAAGAGATGTAGAATGAGTAGAGTAGAAGTATGATTCTGTTCAACTTAAGCATAAACAAATTATTCCAGCATCGCTCTTCTTTATGATTCAAATTATATGTGCGTGTATGTATTTATGTATGTAATATTTTTTTTTATGTGTGTATATATATATATATAATATTTATGACTTCAAAAAATTTTGTACTAAAGAAAATATAGATGCACGTCACAGTTTCCATTCCAGTTCAAGTATATTTTCATTGACGTCATAAATATATTTAAAAAATTTTGGTTATGAATATATAGCACACAAATGCATACATATTGCGCACACGTCTGTGTATGTGTGTGTGCAAGGAATCAGTTGACATTTTCTAATATCATTACTGCTAGGAGTTACACTCACAAGTAGAGGTACATATGCGCTCGATCAGAGAATAGTTTATTTGAATAAAGTGGTTTGTCAGAAGAGCGCTGGTCCAGAGGTTTCTCACTGGTGCAGATACTTCGGGTGCATGAATATGGAAACGGTAATAAGTATCATGTGTTTCTAGACTCACTAACAAGTGACACTATTTCTGCAGAGTCAGATGGAACAAAAGCCTATTTTCTTTATGCTCTTGTGACCTTTCCATATTGATATGTATGACAAAAATAATAACAATGGCTTCAATCGTGTCTATGGGAAAATTGCGCTTCAAATGAGAAAATTGCGCATGAAATTTTCTGCATACGGACATTCATTCATCCTCGTGTTTTCGTTTAACCGATATTTTTTTTATTTTTTATTATACTATCTACTCACAGAGTATGTACGCGGTGGTATCAAAAGGTTCCCGGTCTAGTTATGTTTAATAAAAAAAAAAGAGTAACTTATTTACCTAAGTTTTAACATTATATCTTTCGAAATAGTCACTTTGCACAACAATACACCGGTCTCAGCATTCCTGCCACTTTTGAAATCCAGCCTGGAAGTCATTTTCTGTAAGCGAGTCGAGGACCTTCTGCGAATCACTCTGGATCTCGACAACAGTGTTAAAATGGAAACCTTTGAGCTAGATTACATATAAGGCAAGAGATAGAAGTCTGCACGTGCTAAATAGGCGAATAAAAGGGTGCGGAAGCAATACGATCTTGTTTTGGCGAGAAACTCGAAGTGACAGAGTGAATTGTCGTCGTGAAGAATCCAATTCTTCGCTTTCCACAGATCCTGTCGCCTTCGTCTATTGTTCTCCCTCAAACGCTTCAAAGCATTGCAGTAAAACTCTCGACTGACGATTTGGCATTGGAGGACGAATTGTCGATGCCCAATACCACATTTCCAGGGGTGATGCACGTGGCAGGTCTTCCAGATCGTTCATCATCTTCCAAGGACGTTCTTCTGCTTTTCAAGCGCCCGTGCTACTCGGAACATTACGTGAGACCTATTATCTTGTCACTGTAAGCTTACCGAAGAATGATGAATGTCTCTGTAGCAGGCTTTCCAAGTTTAACGAAAATTTTACGTTGGCTCTTTGTTCCTGTGCATAAAAAAATCGCAGATTACAGTATACACATGATAACATAAACACAAACTTCACAACTTACGAAGTGATATCACTCAGTACACCGTCTCATGAACGTCACTGCTAGCTCTCACTGTGCACGCAACTGTGTGCTGTCATCTCTTGGCGCGCTACAGAACTAGTCCGGAAACTAGTTGATGCCACCGCTTAAATATTTTTTTCTTCAGCTCAGGTTTGCCACAGTTTTCTTGTTAAGTCGTCGTTGGTGTACGCGAAAGATCTAGTTGTTTTGACTTCAAACCCCAGATCTTTTTTATGTATATGATTCTACTCTATACAATTCAATAACATTTCTCCATTGTGTTTCATTGTAACTTCTTAACTCCACCTCCTCGACATACACACAAACCTACAAAGATCTACTTTTATTCAGAAGCACCAAGACCGTATCAGTCAAATATTAATGTAATGCGTACAAAGCTCAGTCTTACGCAATAGATGTTCCACAAATAAATGCTCCACAAACTTTACAAATGAAAACTTTCAACTATTTGCTTGCATCATCCAAATTTTGCGACCAAACTGACAACACTGCTTCCCAACCACATGGTTCCAGGTTCAATCCCACTGCGTGGCACCTTGAGCAGGTGTCTTCTACAATAGCCTCATTCGATTTGGTAGACGGAAACTGAAAGAAGCCCGTCGTATATATATATATATATATAAATA
>NC_068992.1:29360165-29365565 GCF_001194135.2 Octopus bimaculoides | reverse complement strand
AAAGAAATCTATTTATTCCTCATTCTCTTTCTCTTTCACTCAATCTCCTCTTTCTATTTTCTTATGGATAAATTTTTGACACGAAAATTACAGCGGTTAGCTTCTTCGCAATGAAGATACTTCAGCGTAAATATCTGAAGACCGTTGAAGAGGTGCGGAATGATCCTCTACACTAAAGCGTTCCTTGAGTATTTAAAAACAGGCAATTCCATCTGAATCAAATTTTATTACGACTACGATTCAAATGCAGAAACTAAAGCCAGAATACTGTTCAGTTTACTCTGTCCTTCCGTCATTACAACGAGTCTGGCTTCAGAAAACAGCAAAAATATGGGCCACCCGGCACAGCCATTCTTCTTATAATTTATAAGATGCTCTAAACCCTATAGAAAATACATTTTCCCTAATTCTTCTGCACCAGAATTTCAAATCACTGAATTTACTCCCAGTTCCTATTTTCCCTCCTTCAATCCCCCCCCCCAATCGACATTACTCACACTTGAAGTGTTATATAAGCAACAGGTCTGACCTGATTTACTCAAAATAAACAATGTGTGTGTGCGCGCGCACCCGGCTGTGCGTACCTGTTCATGTACGTGCTCATTTCTGTGTGATTTTATCTCCCCTTGTTTTCGAAAATAACAGATTTAGATTGAACTGCATTTAAAGTTCACATTAACTTTGTACACAATGAAATTATATCCGCGTATATTAAACATTCAGACAGTGTCTAAAGAATCCAGGTTAAGGTTAATGGGCGTGTTTAAAAGTACGTATTCAATATTTATAGTATCAATGTGTGGGTTTATTTATATATCATTTACAAAGTTATATACGTTTTCGATCAGAAATGTAAACGAAAAAGAGTACTCAATCCAGATGATAGATTATATTTCTTTGTGCAAAGGGATGATTCAGGGCATAGCACCTCCTTTAAGTATCACGCGTGGTGATTCACTGCGACTTGCTCTGACTGTCTTCATGCATGAGACGCGACTATATACACATGAAGCATGCATATGAACACACACAGAGAGACAAACCCACATACGTACACACAAACACAAAGATAGATAGATAGATAAATAGATAGATAGATAGATAGATAGATAGATAGATAGATAGATAGATAGATAGATAGATAGATAGATAGATAGATAGACAGATTGAAAAGCAGAGAGATAGATATAATAGGTAGACAGACAGACAGACAGACAGATAGACAGACAGGCAGACAGATAGATAGATAGATAGATAGATAGATAGATAGATAGATAGATAGATAGATAGATAGAAAAAGAGCATTTAACCTGTTCCGTAGTGTTTATATTTACTTGTATTCACAGCTTGAACCGGAATCACGTTATTTAGAGTTTCTCAGGAGTGGAAGAAACATATCTGAACGTTCGGTTGCTTGGTTTTGAGAAATAAGGCATTCGCAGCTTCTAGGTAAGCTGATTATATTTGGATTATATGTAAGGCTTATACTGTGGTAATTCAGATCAAGTGTCAGAGTTGTTTGCTTTTGACTGTTGCTGGTTACTAGCTGCTACCGGCTACTGATTGGTGCTATGTACGGTATGTAGAAGCAGTTTCCCTTGTTCTTATTAGAAATTTCAGTTTAAGGAGGATTATAGATGCATAACTTAAGGAGATATCAGTAAAGTCTCATAGAAAATATTAACAGCTATTGATTTGCAGCATTTTCTGTTGTTGGCAGAAGAAAGTAACTTCAGTTCAGTAAGCTGTTGGCAAAAATGTTACTGGATGATAGTAATCGCTGTTAAGGGGGCGAATTGACAGAATCCGTAGCCCGCCAGGCCTAATGTATTTGTTCTGAGGTATTTCGTCCGCCTTTACGTTCTGAGCTCAAATTCCACCGGTGCCGATTTTGCCTTTCATTTATTTGGGGTCGATAACATCACTACCAGTCGAGCAATGGAACCGATGTAATTGACTTAAAACTTTCCTAGAAATTGCTGGCCTTATGCCAAAGTTTGAAACCAATGCTAACATTTTCAAGGTAGGAACACCTTTCTTCTTTCATGACAGTACTAGAAATCTCAGAATATCAAATGAAAATTTAAGGAAGATTACCTACGACTAATGACGATTTAGAGCTAGTAATATGATGATGCAAAGCTGATTAATATTTTAACGAGTTAGAACCCACTCTCTTGCATTAACAGCGTGGGTAACCTTGCGTATGCATAGAGATGTGGCAGATTATAAGCAAGTCTAATACTAGTTTGAGCACTCGTATGAGATTATACAACAAAAATGTTGTATTTCTCATCTACCACCTTGTCTTAATGGGACACTTACAACCTTTGGACGATATTTTACTCATCAAGTGTATTGTGGAGATGTAAATAAATGCAAGGTTCGGGTATTTATTTTCTCTATAGTACAATATAAAATTATAAGTTAAAGTAGATGCCCGCAATCAAAACCAGAAATTTTGCAATGTTACTTATTTAAAAAGCAAACATTTCTCTTTGTTGAAATCAATGTATTGTATTGAGATTTTTAAAAGATAGAAATTATGTTATTCATATCTCAAATTTAATGATTAATGCTTCTGGTATGAAGCATTGTCTTTTGTTCTCTGTTCTGAAGCATCATTTTGTGCTTTTTATTTTCATTTTATTTTTCCTTTCATCATACTGACAGCAAGATTTTTCAATAATGCTAGCAGTAATTTGTACCATTCTTCTTGTTCTGGAAGCAAATAAAGTTTGTTTGTATTTCAAAGTTCTTGAATGAGGTTTCTCTAAAAAGAGAAAAGAAAACAAGATATATTATAAATTATCAATAAGATTCAGGTTTAGATATTCTTCAGGCTAAAACAAATTCCCAATTTTATGATTTTGAAAAAAGGTTTTAACTAATTTGGCAGAATGAACATGAGTATTATTATGTTAATATATTCGTGTGGCGGTGGGGTGTGCTTTTCTAGAATGCATAACACACAATGACATTGTCAATGCAAGACTGAGGGTTCCAATTCGTTACAAACTTAACCAGCCCTACATCGTCATACGAAAACCTCTAAATCCTTCTTTAAATTTTTTATTTGATATTCTCTGACTGCTAAAATTTTCATTGAGGCAGAAGAAATTGTTGCTTCTTTTAAAAAGTTAATATTTTAGGAGAAATTGAAGAGCTCTTCCACGTTTTGTTGAAACGATACTGTGAATTCTTATTACTTTCAAAGATAACTCGTGTCGAAATATATTTCACTGATAATGAACATCTATTTATGAGAAAGATTTTGAGGCTGTTTTTTTTGCTAGTTTATGAGCCTTCTGTCAACATTTGAACACAGTTCCTTCCAACTTAATTTTATTGTTTGCTAAGACTCTTCTTATTTTACGATGGGCTACATGAAACATGGAACTGAAGATAATGTTCAATCTTAAATCATTTTCTTTTTTTTTTTTCTTTTTTGGTTATTGACTTTAAAACAATGACATTCATCACAGCAACAAGAAGATATCCTTCCTTTCCTAAAAAGTTTAGTTCGTTTATTAGGAACAATCAAGTCTAAAATAGTGAGATAGACATTGCATTATCTAATTACATTAAAGACGTTGAAAATCATATCAAAGTAACGACCAAGAAGTTTGCAAAGAAACATTAACATAACAAGCAACAAAGAATCAAAACTGAGGTGGGGGAACAGATATGTAAGTGAACATACAAAGGAAAAGAATGAAAATAATATGACACCATCTGTCGAATTTATAAAAAAGATATTCTTCATGATCATAGCAATTAAATTGTGGCAAGAAATTCTGATTTCACAACTAAAATTTGCATCTTATGCAAAACAATGTATATATTTGTATATATATATATAGGCACACACACACGCACGCGCATGCACGCACACATATATATATTATATATATACACAGAGAGGGCAGGGTAGAGGGAGATTTTCCGCTGGTGTTCGTACTTTCTTTTTCCACAGAGCTATTTATACACAGATGTAAAACTAAAATTTAATGAAAATAGTAACATTCTCCAATGAAAAGAATTTAGAGGATAGATATTTATAATCAGAACGTTGAACATCCAACTGTTTCCTACAAAACTTACTGGGGCGAATTTGTGGCGTTAAATAATTTTCATTTACTAAATATATATTCTATAAGGGGATGCTTTGCTTCAAAATTTCTAAGACAGGGTGAATGTTAGAAATTATTATTATTATTATTATTATTATTATTATTATTATTATTATTATTATTATTATTATTATTATTATCATCATTATTATTGATTGATTGATTGAAAGAGCAGCTCATGCTATCAAAGTGACATTGGAATAAAACATACAAAACCCAATATACCCATCATGACTACCCGTTTGATAAGGATACACCAGGCAGATGCCTCTCATTCATATGTGCACGACATGGTGACCTTATATCAAGATAAACAACGCATGACTTTGCAGGTGGGAACCTGTTGGAATTTTCTCCAGGCTGAGTAGCCTATCCTGCTCAAAAAGTCTCTGAATAAGGTTTGTTTAAGGATGTTTCCAAAGGTGAATCATTCAAATCCCAAAGAATTCCTCTCAATACATGGCTATGATGGTCCCCCACTACTTCTGTTCATGATCAGAGATGCATATATCGTCACCCACTAAGGGACACGCTCAACAGGTTAAGATCAAGTAACTGACAGGCAAATCTGCGTTATAGAGCAGAATATTTGTTGTAGCCCATCATTTATACCAAAACAAAAAATGTACATGATAACACTTCAAATTAGTTAAGATCAAAAGCCTTGAGAGACACTACCTGCTACTGTGTCAAGGCAATATGGAACAGAATATCTGCAGTAGCCCATTGTTTTTACCAAAACAAAACTATGTACATGATAACACTACCAAATCTGGAGCAGAAAATTTGTTGTAGCCCATCTTTCATACTAAGACAAGATGGACAACAGTTTTCTTATCTTCCATCTGCAGAAAAGAATTATTATTATTATCATTATTATTATTATTATTATTATTTTATGTTTGACTTTTGTTTTGCATTTGTACAAGTTGGATCCAAGTCTCACCCAGAGACCTCAAGAGACAACAAGTTAGAAGTTCATGTAGGTGTTATGCCTAGGGTACCATATATTTGGATTTGTACAGTTTTGTTCAAGTGAATGTTTAAGAAACCATAAGAAAATTATGTTTGCTTTAAAATTTGAGATCACATAGACAGTATTTTACGTAGGATATGGGCAGTTCCCATGAGCACTATCTTTTGGACTTCAGCCATTTTGGGGTTTCCTGGTATCTGAGCTAGGTAGTAATCAGCCCGTTTCGCTGTCATTCCCAGGGCACCTATGACAATAGGTATTGTTTTCGTCTTCAGATTCCACATTTTGCTA
>NC_068992.1:29356127-29357003 GCF_001194135.2 Octopus bimaculoides | reverse complement strand
ATATATATATATATATATATAGGCCAAAAGTCACCCGACAGTATATCAAAATTCCATAAATACTATCTTTAATTCTGTATTCACTCGAATGGGGAAATGTGTCACTCAAGAAGGGCTTCCGTTTGAACAAGTTTCATATGATGTTTCATGATGTCTCATATTTAGACACTTTTATTAAATTCATTCAGTTAGTAAACATACATAAATTGTGGGATTAAATGGTTTTAATTCACTGTCAGGTGACTTCTGGCCAACCCTGTTTATATATATATATATATGTGTGTGTGTGTGTGTCTGTGTGTGTATGTGAGAAGAAAATGGATATACAATTGGGAAATTCGTGGTTTTCGCTGGTATGTCTTTAATTACTTAGATATCAAAGAAGGAAGAAGCAGAGATGAAGGTAGCATTTTCGATCGTTTCAATTCACTGGTTTAAGTAATTCTCTTCAGAATGCGAACATAGATAGATGCATTGGTAGGATGCGAAAAAAATCGATACATATGTGATGGTAATGTAAACAAAAGTGGTAATTCGTATATTAAATTTTGTTCTTGCGCTGGTAAATTCGCTGGGTAGAGGTTTGCTTGTAGTAGATTGGTTAGTTTTGTTGGGTAATTAGGGCGGGGTGAGTATTATTTAGGTGCGGGTTTCCTAGTTTAATTAAGCACATTTTTTTCCGCACGTGTATATTCAATTTTTTTATATTTTACGATTAGTTCTCACCGGCGGTGTAGGTGACTCTAACATGGTGAAAAGGAAGCTAACTCATACCAAAGTTTGGGTGGTTTGAAAATGTGTTATGGCTAATAATTGTCTTATTGCTAGATTTTAGGAAGTTCTTAATGCTAGGAGGGGCCCTGTGTATTTGCAAAG
>NC_068992.1:29354801-29355759 GCF_001194135.2 Octopus bimaculoides | reverse complement strand
AGTGTGTTTCCCAGTTAATTAGACTTATATAGATGAGTATTCTAGTTTGGGATTATGACGGCATAGAGGCCTACATGAATACAAGAGGGACTGTTCTACCGGTATTTTGAAAATATATAAAGGCCCACGTGAAGACAAAAAGCAGTCGTTCTCAAATTTTCTGTTGAGAAGGGTTTGCTTCACCGTAAGTACAGCTAGGCATTCTGATAGGCAGAGATCGCGGCGTCTATTTGCGGTGTTGTAGGAGATTGTTTTTGTGAGTAAACGCCAGTTTAAGCTAAAATCTATTTTTTTATCATTAAGTTTCCAAATGTATGTACTTAGCCCTGTTGAGTTAGCCTTATTCCTATTTCTGAAGCTCGATAGGTGCGCATTATATCTGAGAATCATTTGGTTCTTAGTTGCACCATTGTATGATTTCGTCTGGTTGTTTGTGCGGACGTCACATTGGTAAACTACGTTATTTGTCTTACATCTGTTTGAGAAATGGCACGTTGTTCTATTCCTATAGCCGCATAGATAATTAGGTGTATCTAGGTCCGTGTTGTATTGTGAGGGGCAATTATTATTTAGGTCGTACCTAAGTTAGCAGGAGGCGTTGCGTTGGTGGGAGGCTTAGTCCTATTAGTTGGTTGGTTATTATTTTTATTGTTCACAATTCGTAGAATTCAAGTTTTTTGTTATTCATTGAGGCTATTATTGTGGCTAAGTTATTAGTCAGACTGTGGCCTATTCTGATTTTATTCCTAAATAATTCTGTGTATTTATTATTAGCGTTTAGGTGTTTGTCTATGATTTTCATTAATGAGCGAACTATATTCGATTTGAGGTGCATGGTGTAGGGGATTACGAGCCAGATATTATCGCTATTTTGTTTATTCTTTGTGTTGTTTTTCCTAATATAGAAGCTTCCCTCCTATACATATAGTATCTTATGTGTGTATATATATATATATAT
>NC_068992.1:29351410-29354526 GCF_001194135.2 Octopus bimaculoides | reverse complement strand
ATATGTGTATACTATCATATATATATGTGTGTGTGTATAAATATATGTGTATACTATCATATATATTAATATTTATACACATACACACATATATGGTTACATACAATTTTTTGTTTCTAAATCATTCATCGTGCGTTCCATTTTATTTGCCTTCGTTACGAACTAGCTTAATTTCCCTTGATTGCAGATGCCTTATGGATACATTTTAAGGTAATGTCTAAGCCATAACGTTTTATCAGTGAGAGAAAGCGTATATTCCATCTGTATCTCTAAACTAGAATTTAGTTTGGTGCTCCTCAACATAAAATAAGTCGTTCCATCGGCCCTGTAGTTAGCTTTCAGTCGAATTTAGAACGGTAATTAATTAGAGAAGAACCAAATAGAACAGAAGTAATGAGAAAGACTTTCTCAGTAAAATTCCTTTTCAGTAATAAATTATGTCTGCTTTCAGGACAATTTTCTGATTTAATATTATTTTCCTTTTTTCAGTCACGCTATGTTTCATGAACCCTATAATCACTGCTGATAATTTATACATCGCCATTGATCAAAGGAAACATGATTGTGATACTATACCACTATTGTTGTCTTTTTGTCATTTACATTGGCTTTACAACCGTATAGTTATATGAATGTCACCTGTAGTTTGTCTGTTCTTCAGATGAAAGTTTATTTCTAGGCAGGTGTTCGTATACGTTCTTATTTACTGCTGAGGTGTTGCAGATGGATGTAAAGCATGCGATTTGCGCACAATTTCTACGCTCAACCGGGTTTGCTTTTTTTCTCTTTTCCCTTTTCTAAGAGAAGTTTTTTTCGTTATGTCAATTATTCTGGCGTTTCAGACAAGGTTCTTATTTTCTTAGGATATTGCACTATTTCTTCTTTCTACTTCTCTATCGTTGTATCTGTGTATGATTATATGAATGGTGTATACGTATATACATGTGTGTATGTATGTGCAGTGTAAGTAGATGTTTTATTCAGAACTTTGGGATTTTGTGTATACTGTTTCCAAACGATTTTCTGTTGCCTTTTCCTCAAATGGCTTCTGTTATATATTGTTGCACATTATAGTGCCAAGAGATGATTAAATTATTTCTGTTGTCCTCCGTATTATTTCATTGGTTTTATGTGTTTCTTTCTCCTCCCCTATTTTATTTCAATTATTAGGCTTCCTTTTCGTCTGGGGGCTTCTCAACTTCCATAGCTTTCTTACATAATTCCTTGAATTTCCTCGTCTACTCTAACCATTTTATTTTGTATGAATTGTTTGATTCTTGACTCAAAGTCTTCAGGATTTGGCTTTCGCCTGTCGAATTAATCTTTCTTTTATTTCTTTGTGTTCCCATTCTTCCTTAATTGTATGTCTTCCAAGCAGAAGTACTGTTTTGGTGAATATATATATTTATTTTTTTATGAAAGTTTTTTTTTTTATTTTTAGTATATATTTTATCTCTCGCCTTGTTTCCTGATTAACTGCTTTTTTTGTTTCCAGGCAGGTTTTACTGAATGTTTTCTTATTTTCTTTCGTATCTTGACACCATTAGCTTTAGCTGATACATCCACTCTCGTGTTTACTAGTTGATTCGACATGACTTTATCTCATAATACATTCTATATCTATAACATTTATACAGGCCAATAAAAAGACCTCTCTGTAGTCGCTCAACATATTGGAAATTACAGGATAATGTAATCATTGTCAGGATTAGTCGTGAAAATGTAATCCTAGATATACTTTTTCTGTAAAGCAAAAAACATTAGAATGTTTTGCTGCATGAAGGTGGCGGGCTGGCAGAAACGTTATCTCGCCGGGCGAAATGCTTAGCGGTATTTCATCTGTCTTTACGTACTGAGTTCAAATTCCGCCGAGGTTGACTTTGCCTTTCATCCTTTCAGGGTCGATAAATTAAGTACCAGTTGCGTACTGGGGTCGATCTAATCGACTGGCCCCCTAGAGTACAAAAGAACCTACAGCTGCAGGATTAATATGGATCTAAAGAACAACAATAGTAGCACCATTTATAGTTCTGTGTAATTATTTCTCATTTGCAAATATGCCATATAGAGTCTTTGTTCTGTCTTCAATTTGTATAAATTCTATCAATTTAAATTATTTCTTTTGTCTGTTGGACTTTCTATTATGCCATCCTTCATCTGCCAGAGTCAGATAAAAATATATAAATAAATAAAATTATATTAATTCAATTCAGTTCATTAAAAAATGTACTAAAAGGAAATTCAAAAAATAAGATTAAAATAATATAAAAAATTCAAAATTGAAATAAATCATTATTATTTGGTCATGTTAGATTTAATATTTCTCACTTCTCTGTTGCTACAATTATTTTGAGTTTTAACGAAGATTCAGATGGGGTTACAACCTTTTGTGTCAAGGTGCTTTTATTGTGTTCTGTGCACACATTGTATTGTATTATCAACTTCCTTTGGTATTTCTACTTTCATAATTTCCTGTTTAGCTCAGATTATTAAGTTCTTCCTTTACAATTGTTCTTAGACGTTTGATAATTTCATGCTATTCATTTGTGGACGATTAATGGTGTTTTTCCGTCAGTGACATTACTTATTTAATATGGTTTTCATATACAAGTTTCTGGACTTACGCTTCAGTAATAATTTTTTTTTTTGTTTTTGCTTATTTACTTTGTTTTGTCTCACCAGTATATCAGAGTAACTTCCTTCTGTCTCTCTTACGTTAGCTCCTGGAACCGAGGTGTTGATGCGTTTTTATTGTCGTCATCATTAATAGCGGAATTGTTAGCATATCGGACAAAATTCTTTGCGGCATCTTTTCCGTTCTATATTTAAGAGATGAGGAATTATGTACATTATTTACATTATTTACATTATTTACATTCGACGGACATTTGTCTTCATCTTGTTTGTTGTTAACACAACGTTTCGGCTGATACACCCTCCAGCCTTCTTCAGGTGTCTTGGAGAAATTTCGAACCTGGGTTCTCATTCCTAAGGTATTTTTCGATGTTATTATTATTATTATTATTATCATCATCATCATCATCATCATCATCATCATCATCATTATTATTATCATTATTATTATTATTATTATTATTATTATTATTATTATTATT
>NC_068992.1:29349105-29350827 GCF_001194135.2 Octopus bimaculoides | reverse complement strand
GGTGCCTTAGGTATAATAAAAAAAATATTCAGACAAATACATAACAAAAACACCAGGACTTACAAATATATATAACATACAGAAAATTGCACTACTGGGTACTGCACACATTCTACGCAAAACACTTTCAATACAGTAAACATAAGAGCACCACAGCAAACCACAGCACATACCCAAGGCGCACAGAGCTGCGCTCGGTAGTGAAGTGAAAGCACGTTATAAAAATAAAACTACTGAATAATAATAATAATAATAATAATGACATCCAAAAATACCTTAGGAATGAGAACCCAGGCTCGAAATTTCCCCAAGACACCTGATGAAGGCTGGAGGGTATATCAGCCAAAACGTTGTGTTCACAACAACCAAGATGTGGACAAATATCCGTCAAATGTAAATAATGTAAATAAGGCATTTTTTTCTGTTTTAATTTCTGATTTCAAATACCACCGAGGTCTACTTAGCGTTTCTTCTTTGTTCTTTTCCTTCTAAATTGATGGTCTTTTGCTAAAATCAGAAAGAATTGTTGTTGTAACCAAGTTGATGCAGATGGTTTTCAACACTCTCTTCGCATATCTGGAGAATATTTGCAATCAACCTAATCATATAACAGGGGCTAGTGTCGACTCTAACTCATTCACTTTCTCGCTGTTAATCTCAGCTGGCCGGCCAGAGAGAGTACCGAAAAACTTCCAGATTAAAATCGTCGTCGTCATCGTCGTCGTCACTATTATCTTCATCATCATTATCATCACAATTATTGTTATCAACTCCCTCATCATCAGACTCATCATCATCATCATCATAATCATCGCAATTATCATTAACATCTCCCTCATTATAATCATCATCATCATCATTGTCGTCATCACCAACATTATCACTATCATAATGTCCATTATCATTATTTTTCTTGTAATTTTTCTATTGCTATTCTTTGGCACCAAGTCAGCTCTATTGGCATAAGTTATCCTCAAAGGAGCTCAAGTAATCACAATCCCGTCTTTTTATATATAAGTACCAAACTCTGCACACAGGCTAACACATCCTTCATTTAAGACTGCGTTATATAATTTGAAGGTGAAATTAGCCGCTATTTTAGCAGGTGGAGACATCACTGAGGGTTCCCATATAGCAATATAGCAGCAGCGGCAGTAGTAGTAGTAGTAGTAGTAGTAGTAGTAGTAGTAGTAGTAGTAGTAGCAGTAGCAGTAGCAGTAATAGTAGTAGTAGTAGTGTCACTATCACACAGCTATTACCAACACCTTCACCTCCTGGGGCTTCGATGGTAGTAGTGGTGTTGGGAGAAGTGGTGGTGGTAGTGGTGTTGGTGATGGTGTGGTAGTAAGCAAGTTTCATGTTGATTTCTTTTTTTCTTTTTACTTGATCATGTGTTAGTGTTTTGTTAGTATTTGTATGCGTGTGTGCCTGTTGCTTTAGCTTTCAAAGTTTTAATTTTCCTAAGGAAGAACAACGGAGGAGCTAAGATTGATCAACGATACTACCATAAATTCTTTCTGATTAATAATTCCCAAGAGATACTTGAAAATAAAAAGATTGGATAGTATGCTAGTTGTGGTGATGGCGGAGGTGGCAGAGATGCCGTGGTGGCGACAGTGGAGGGCGTGACTGAGTTGGTGGCGGTGGCGACAGTTGTGCGACGATAGTGGTGGTAAAATGATGCCTGTTTTAGTCGGGCATGGCGGGAGGCCATTGATGGTC
>NC_068992.1:29346433-29348990 GCF_001194135.2 Octopus bimaculoides | reverse complement strand
TCCCGCTGTTACTTTCACTTTTATTTTTAGCCCCACCCCCACCCCACCCTTTTTAAAAATCCAAATATAGTGTATCTTGCAGGACTATATTATCAAGTGTGAAGACCTTCGTCTCAAACCGCAGAACGTGATATAAAGGAGGCCAAATTTCTATTTGTAGCAGGTTTCCCGTCGTTTCCTGGTCGTAACGCTGATGTTGAGTGTAGATTTAACGGAACTAGCTGCAGGTTATGGCGCTGGTAGTAGCGATGATGATGGAAGAAATAACTGTCGATCTGTTGCTGTTTTTTAACACCAGGCAAGCCATCACTTGCCGAAGATTTTCCATACATGACCACCCTTTTTTCTTTACGCAGAGTGTAAATAGGGTTACATTTTTCAGTGTGTTTGTTTTAAAAGGAGCATTTATAGTTTGATGGGTAAAAAAGGTTGCTGTTTCTTGCTGATTCAGTGACAACATAGATGCTTCCTCTTTCGTTCGAGGGTGGTGTTAGTTTTTTAGTAGGCATTTAAAGTGGTGTCTATGCTGTGAGTGAATGGCTGGTTGTCCTAGAGTGCAGTATCGTCTCTAAGAAGTTTGTTTTATTCCATCAATGGTGATGAATGTGGTGAGCTGACAGAATCGTTAGCACACCGGACAAGATGTTTAGCGGCATTTCGTTTGTCCTTATACCCTTCCCCGAAATTGCTGACCTTGGGTAAAAATTTGAAACTATTATCATTCTTGAGATAGAACAATAGCTAGGGTGTCGAAATATACCCTGCAGTGTTTATCCCGGCTCTTTTGTTCAGATCCCAACGAGGTCAACTTTGCCTTTCGTAATTTTGGTCTCGATAAAATAGAGTTTCAGTCGGCGTAATCGACTAATACCTTAGTCTTGAACCTAAATTAGAAACCATTTTCGTTACTGTCGTAATAGATTTTACGACCCAGCTCATCTCAGATCAGATCTAGGAGACTAACATGAACAAAAGCTTTCCTGTTTGGACCATACTATATTCATGACTACATTATCCGATGGGTTCTGCTTTTATGAAGACGATGGGATTCAAAATGAGATATTCGACTGTTATATTTAGCATGTCAACTGACCGTGTAGACCCTCCCGTGTTATTTCATTATTGATGTTCTTGTTGCTGTCTGGTAATAGTAGTGGTGGTGGTGGTTATTGTTGTGGTAGTGTGGGGGTAGGAGATGTTGATCTGTTTTAATAGTGTTCAGATTATTGTTATATTTGTTAAAGGATTTATTCTACCTTTTGAACTGTGTGTTATACTTTTATCTTTGTCTAGGAATGGTTCGCGTTGCTATTATTGCTGCAGCTATTGTTGTTGCGGTTGTCGTAACTGCTGTTCGTGATGTTGATATCATTTTTGTTGTTTTTGTTGTTGGTGTTATTGTTGTTGTTGTTGTTTAAGCTCAGATCAGCCCTGATTCAGCAGACCCACGATCAAAGGTATTCCTGCTATGTGTATCTGTTCTTTTTGGGGATAAATAGAACTGCACAACACAATGTGTCTTGTTTTTACAGACAATGGCGGTGATGTTTTGGATTGGATCAAGATTCGTCTACTGTTTCTAGCAAGTCGAAAGACCACATGGAGATCACCATGTTGTTTTGCAATCTTTCCTTTTGTTATTGGTCTTGATTGTTGATGTAGTTGTCGACGTCATCGTTGTTGTTGTTGTTGATGGCGATGATGATGATGATAATTACGACGACGACCAAGACACCGACAGTGAAAATGAAAATTATTTGTTTTGTTCTGAGAAACATAATTTCAAATAAGTTATTCGTTTTCTCTTCTTTATTTTTTGTCAATGATAATTAAACAAATTTTCCTCTTGTCTGGGGATAATTTTCTCCCCTCCGCCTCCTCACGCTCTCTTGCAATCTCTGAAAATGGCCATATGCGCCGCCCCGTGTATGCAAACGAGTTTTTGTCTATGTGTAAGTAGGTTTGTACATGTGCATAAAAAGAGGGAAAAAACGTATAAGAAGTGAAACTAGCCAGAATGGAGACGAATAAAAATGTGACTGTCTGATAAATGACATATCAGTGGTTCATGAATATGGCAACAAAGTTGTGAGGGTATGGGTGAGGTACAGTTGAGGTTGAGCTAAAGAAAACAACTTTAGTAGGATATAAAAGCGACCATCAATTATCTTTATAATTTACGTTGATTTCGGCTCGGCAGATTTTAAAGTAGAATGCATTCAATTGATAAATCACGATGGAATTTTTATATTATTTATTTAGTAATACTATATATATTTTTTTAAATTTTATACTTTTTATTTATTGTTTTTATAATGACGGCACGGTACAAAAACAAAAGAAAAATGGCAGATGAGGAATAAAAATTGTGGTGGTGGTGGTGGTGGTGGTAATGATGATGATGATGATGATGATGATGATGATGATGATGATGATGATGATGATGATTTCTTTAACTGTTAAAATGATTATAATGGTTTTCACATATTTCATTTTGATGACGATTATGATGATGATGATGATGAAGAAGAAGACGAGAAGGAGGATAAGGAGGAGG
>NC_068992.1:29342832-29345332 GCF_001194135.2 Octopus bimaculoides | reverse complement strand
TAATAGTATTTAAATACATTTTAAATAAGGAAAACTCTAGAGGTGGATAACATTTTCTCATCATGCAGAAATGTGCACACTTCTCAGCTGAGGAACCATAGCTTGTGTTGTAAACTGTTGTTGCTTTTGTTGTTATTGTTTTGTAGTGTAATCCAAGATCAGCTATGGTCGAGCAGATTTATGAACAGCGATCATGGATCCTTTACTCCTTTGACTTATTTACAACCATAATAATCTATTGTAATAAACGAGTACTTCCTACTTGAAAAAGGCATTGTGTGATTTGAAGAAGATTTGGCGGTTATTTATTGAAAGTCGAGTTATAAGATAGAGGTTTCCTCGGTGGATTATAAAAGAGAGTTGATATAAAACATGTGACGTGCAAGAACGTGTGAAAATAGCTATGCTAAAAGAAAATATTATGGCAAGGGACATAAAAGTAGTGCCTAAATATTCCATAACAAGGAAATGCTGTTATTTGGGAAGTGGAAACTGCAATGAAGCTACGATGAAATGAAACATTCGGCGATTGATAAAGAGTTGAAGTCATTGATAATATTTTGAGCGAATATTTTGAAGACACGTTGGTGTCTTCAAATCAGAAAGTCTTCGTCAGGAAACCAAAAGATGAACAAGATGACACTTAGAAAATGCTTCTTAAAATGCTAGTAAATGCGGAACTCATTGGTCAAGCTGTAAAGTAGATGTGGATATTACAACACTAATTCATGTCAAAACTAATCCGCCAGGGAAAAAAAGTGTAATTATGTTGAGATAAGTAAAGACATTTGTAACAGAGTATATTTGAAATAAACAAGTTAAAAGTTATGCACAACCATAAAGCATCTGGATTTCACGATATACATTGGTACTGGTTACACATTTAAATAAGTGTGAGAACCGATAACGGGCATCAAACGGGTTGCTAGAAGGAAGTGTCACTTTGTTATGAAGAACGGAAGTTAAGTATTACTGTTTGGGTTGTACTTACTATAACATGATCAATTCTTACAGTCAAATGTTTTCCAGTTGAATCATGGGAAGATCTAAAGAACACTCACTGTTCTACACGTTAGCTAGAAGGTGGCAGGCATAAAAGTAAAACGTCTTTAACAACTTCTAAATTTTTCACGGGAAAATATTCATGACAACTAGTATATCTTTGGTGTTAACAGTAAAATTTCAGAAAACTAGTTGTAATCAATATGTACATAACTCAAATTAATTGTAGTAAACGTGATATAATTTCAAACTCTAGGATCATTGAACCATCAGTGTGACTGTACTATCGTTAATTTCTTTTTATGGGTAAATGACAAATTGAAGGTCAACACCAATACAATATTGCTGCATAAAGAGAGGAAGAAAGCATGTCTCGTAACCAGAAACCTAGATGACCTACTTGGTAGTGATACTCACGGTCGAGTCAGCTGATGTATCAAACTGGACAATGGTTTACAATTATGCTACCAAAACAGTCCAAACGATAAAGTAGCTCACAGTTACCTCCAACCAAATTGTACTCAAAAACCTTTCTCCGTATCAAAGTTAGGCTATTGTAGAAACAAATAGCTAATGAGACTATGAACGTGTTACAAGGTCTTTGTGAATTTCTTAGGACCGCAGCCATGCCTTCACCTATTTTCTCCAATGATATCATTAAATATGTCAAGAGAAAGAAGCGGTTTGTATGCAAACATCAAGGACCTTGAATGGGTGGCAATTAAGAGAGGAATATTACTAAAATGTTGGTCTCTTTATTTTTACTAACACTTTAATTATATTATGAACAGCACTGGAATATCGTTACTACATGTTCCATATTGCTGGAATTTGGTTAATAAAGGAAAACAACATGCAATTTCGAATATAGTAAGCCTACGGTAAAGTATTTAAACGTCATAGCGAACATAGAACAGCAAAAGGATAATATTGGTTTCCGATATGAGCGCAGTTTGAAAAATAGGGATAGTTTGATGCTTTGCGGCTAAAGTGAGGACTAATTTATAAAAAGTAATGCGTTGGCATAAAAACCGACAGATGTTTGTACGAAAAAGGAACACACATACAACTATATGAAGAAAACAATGTATGCTGGCAAATGCGCAGAAACTAACAGTATGTTGAAGCTAATGATACGAGGGAATAGCTCGTATACAAATAAGTGTCTTTAAGAGCAAAGATAAAAAATAATGAAGAAAGACTACGCCTGTTTTTGGAGTTATACCTGCTTCAATGTAGATAATTACAGGATATAAGCTTCGAATGATGCTTACAGTAACGAAGAATTTTTAAACGCTCATTTAATCCCTTGTCATCATGAAATAGCGTCAGTAATGTTTCACTTAAACAATTCTAGAAGCCAGGTTTTTAATGAAAACTACTATATATATAAATAAATTGCTTAACTCAGCTGTTGCATTTTAAAAGATCTTGCTTTTTAGTCACCAGTTATATTCAGAGAGGGTTGTGTAAAAATATCCTTTCGAATTTATAAGAG
>NC_068992.1:29341268-29342228 GCF_001194135.2 Octopus bimaculoides | reverse complement strand
ATATATATATATATATACGCATACACACACATATATAGATAGATACATGCATATATATAAAATGTGTATAAAATTTTATACACACACGCAAACACACTCACACACACTCACACACATGTATATATGTATATATATATATATATATATATATATATATGGGGGGGGGGTATATATTTATATCAGTTGAATAAAGTTACAACATGGTCTGGTTTTCATGTCTTTTACTGTTGTATTTGTTAAAAACAAATTTTGCTACAATGTTGAAGTGTGTCAAACATTAGCTTTCATACGATCGTAGTAATCACCAGATTTCAAAATGTAACTAACTGACAATTGCGTTTTTGACAACTGTAGTAAAATGACTAACTCCTTCCTTTTTATACCTATTAGAAAGCCACAGCAAGCTGAATTTTTCGAATGCGGGTTTGACCAATAAGCTTAAATGGCACGGTTTGCCGGGCGTACCGATATTACTGGCATAAACCCCGCATTTATTTTAACCAATTAGCTTGGGGTTTACTTGTAATGGTCTTGTGAGTGAGCAAACTCAGTTGGTTTCGGTCGTTTTTATTTCAATCGGTGGGAGTCTTCTGTAATTTGTTTATATTCATACGATAAGGATAGTTTTAAATCCATATCATTAGTTGACTGTTATATTGTTCTTGTTATTTGCGTTCAGAACAGGTTTACGCTTTACTCTTTTACTCTTTTACTTGTTTCGGTCATTTGACTGCGGCCATGCTGGAGCACCGCCTTTAGTCGAGCAAATCGACCCCAGGACTTATTCTTTGGATGCCTAGTACTTATTCTACCGGTCTCTTTTGTCGAACCGCCAAGTTACAGGGACGTATACACACCAGCATCGGTTGTCAAGCGATGGTGGGGAGACAAACACAGACACACAAACATAAACACACACCCACCCACAGATATATATATATATATATATATATATATATA
>NC_068992.1:29339372-29340719 GCF_001194135.2 Octopus bimaculoides | reverse complement strand
TGTGTGTGTGTGTGTGTGTGTGTGTGTGTGTGTGTGTGTGTGTGTGTGTTGGTAAAATCGGAATTTAAAGTCACTCTCGGTGAGAATGCTATGTCTCTAGAGTACTGTCATTGTTGGGTTGGATTTCAACAAACTGGGTTAAAACATTTGGATGATAATTACCTTTAAATGAGCAATTAATTTTAACAATACAACTACAAGAAGGCAAAGGGACTATATTAATGTAGTTCTGCAGGTTGCTTGAATTGGTATCGCAATGAGCTGTATAAATGTTTGCAACATAACTAGATTTCATTACTAGTTTTCTTTAAAAACGATAACCCGTTGATAACAACGGGTTATCGAAAAACAGAGATTAAATTTAAGATGTCTCTTGTAATGTGAGGGCAGCTGTTTCAAGTATAAACTTTATTACATTAAAAATAATTATATTAAGCGCATTATGTTTTATATCTTTTGATGCATCGTAGTAGTAAAACTACAGATAAGCGTGGGAGGGTGAGTTTGGGATATTAAACAATAGCTTTGTTCACGCCAACGCGCTTATTGATTAAGTTTTAATTTCTGGCTATGATATGCGCCAGACGAAGGACACAGTTATTTCACAAATACGTGCCTGACTTCCGGTAGTTATGGTATATAGATATGTGTATGTTTATATGTATGTATATAATCATATCTGAATGCATTTATTTATGAGTCTATGCATATTCATATACACACTTCTAGTCATACGCTTACAAGCGCGCACAAATATACACACACAAAGACTCACACACACACAGATATATATAAATATATGTATGTGTATGTATATATATGTATGTATGTACTGTATATATACATATTTATATATTCATATTCATATGTATATGTATATATATATACATGTGTGTGTATGTGTGAGCATATGTATGTATATATATATATGTATATATATGTATTGTATATATAATATTTATATGCATATGTATATGCATATATGTGTGTATGCATGTACATATATATACTTGTGTGTGTGTGTGTATTTCTGTGTGTGTGTTACTTGTAAGAAAATTGAAGAACGCCGAATGAGTCTGTATTATACAGAAATTAGAGGAATTCTCGAACGCAGGGTGGTTGTGAGGACAACTTAGAAACTCGGGTAAGTACCCTTATAAGACGGGAAAAAAGTTACAGCCTCATTAGAGGCTTGCTGGCCACATTTTACCTAAGTTGTCTTCACAGCCATCCTGTGTTCGAGAATTCCCTTTAATGTTCTGTAGAATGTATGTATATATATATATATATATATATATATATATATAGAGAGAGAGAGAGAGAGAGAGAGAGAGAGAGAGAGAGAGA
>NC_068992.1:29333989-29339362 GCF_001194135.2 Octopus bimaculoides | reverse complement strand
AGAGAGAGAGAGAGAGAGAGAGAGAGACAGAGAGAGAGAGAGACAAGAATAAGGGCAGGGAATCGTCAATTAGTAATAGAATTAATAATTAACAATTTTGCCAAGTAGTTCAGTATGAAAAAACCTTTATCGGTAAAACCATTTATCATCATAAATATACAGGGATTAGCATTGAGTTACTTCTCCAACATACTGAAAATTTAGAAATATCAGTCAAAGAACTACTGATTCTAAACTACAAATTTTTCTCTAAAACGGATGCCGATATTTATGGCACACATAGAACAAAATTATATATAGAAGTGGTCTGGATAGAAGTGTCCGGACTGTTGCAATAGTAACGAAGCTAAAGTACCCTGACTGTAGCCGCTTGGCACAGATTGACTTTCATACTAACCTTTAACGTTCTCGCTCACTTCTGGTATTTAAAGCAGTACTTAGATGGAAGGTGTGCAGCGTGTCTTCGTCACATTGACCATGACAGTGAAAGTTGAGCAGAAAATTTTCATCAATTTTTTTCCAAAAGCTTCGCCATACCTGCTTAGAGGCCTGCGCAAAATTTTCAGAACTTTTCATAGTCCTCGACACAATAAAGGAGATCTTGTGCACCTGAAACGCGAGTGTCTTTTTTGTTAGCTGAAAGCAGTTTGGGCTGAAACTTGGCAGACACGCGTCTCATACCCAAATCTTCAGTGATAATAGACGGAACTGAATCGTAACTAATCTGCACATCCTCTGATAACTCACGGGTGGTGATTCGACGATTTTTCCCTCACAGCTGCACACATATTTTTCTTAGTTCTTCTTGTTGCGGGTCTCTCAGAACGTTCGTCAATATCAACATTTTTTCGGACATCTTTGAAACGTCTGAACCACTAGTGTAGGTCTCATACACTTCTCTCCATACACTTTCTGCAATTTTGTGTAGGCCTCTGAGCAATATCACCTTTCTCTGTCATGATCAATGCGACGATCACATGCTATACGCATTTATTTCAAGCACTGCTGTAAACAGCGAAAGCGTACTAGGACTTTGAAACTTAGTGCACATGAACAGCAGAGCTCAAATTCAGGTTGTGCCTAGCAGCTTGACCCTGCGTGATTTAGTTTTGTTACTAAGGCAACGTTCCGGATACTTATTGATCAAATCTCGTATACACTTCCAATTATTTTCTCGATTTTGTTGGTAAGTATATATCAAATTGTAACATACACATATGTATATACATATATGTGTGTATGTGTGTGTGCTTGTGTGCATATGTATATACACATACACACATATATTCATACATATATAAGCATATGTAAATTTATCTTTCTGTGTATGCCTCTCTGACCCTCTCTCTCTCTCTTCCCTCTCCCTCTCTTTCTCTCTCTCTCTCTCTCTCTCTCTCTCTCTCTCTCTTTCTCTCTCTCTCTTTGTACGTGCGTGTGTGTGCGCTTGTGTGAGTGAAGATAGATTCAGATGCAGATATAATTACATATGTATAAAAACATATATATATATGTGTGTGTGTGTGTGTGTGTGTGTGTCTGTGTATGAACCTATATATACACACACACACACATATATATATATACACACATTCATATATATATATATATATATATATATATATATATATATATATATATATATATATATATATATATATATATGCCAGAACTACTAATTCAATGCTCGAAAGCATACTAATTCAGTTAATCACGGGGCAATGGCAGTTGTACGATACCGTTCGACTATCAAAATATTATACAAAAGCGATACGAGATATATTAAACAGATCTGCTGGGAATATTATGTTATAGCCAAGCATCATTTATCTACTCATCGACTATCTAACATCAATCTAGTGAGGAAATGGTCGGACAAATGTTTAGGAATGTGTAACGAGTATACGCAAAAATCTATATATCTTACAGCTACTGTAGGGCTATTACTCATATGTGTAGCATCTGCTTCCAACTTAGAAAGGAATAACATTGAATATAATAAAGGAGAATATAAAGCACAATTAGAATTAGAGATAAACCAAAACATGCCAATTCATGTGCAGTTTGAGAGTGACATGAAGGCGCATAAGATAAGTTTAAAGAGAAACAAAGGGAGAGAACGAGAGAATAAGAGAGAGAGACACAGAGAGAGAGAGAGAGAGAGAGAGAGAGAGAGAGATTGAAAGTCACCTAGTATCTGCTTATGATCAATTACTCAATACTAACAGTATGAAGAATGCCGTCTATAATCTAGGAGAATATATGGCCCACTTTGTTCGTTTGCTGCAAAATGATACGTAAAGAACTTAAACATCATCTTGATATAGTCATGAAAGAATTTAAAGTGTTTCTAAAGTAGTGTCTCTACGTGCTTCAAACGATACTGTAAAATGTTCTACTCAAGAAATTACACTGTATTTTAATATTTAAATAAACAGTGTGGTAGAGTAGGCTAGACGTAATATGGCAATTGTTGATTAAAACAAGCAAACAAATTATCAATAATCGAGATTAACATATCTAGTGAACGAAGTGTTACATATGAGTCAATGATATTGTCTTAACGTGGTCGATAAATCTCGTTCAAACATCTATCTGCTGTCATAAAATGAGAAGAAATATCTATACGAGCTAATATCGTACTGATATACAGAGCTATAAGCGCAGCCGTAGCTATGCGGTAAGTAGCTTGCTTCCCAATCACATGGTTCTTTATTCAGTGTAACTGCATGGGACCTTAGGCTAGTATCTTCTACAATAGCCGCGGAACAAGGATATATATGTATATATATACACACATACAGACACATACACACACGTACACAATGTACTCAGAAGGGGAGCAGTGAAGAGGGAGAAAAACAACACTAAATATATACATCTTTGTACATTTCGCCACCTTTCTTGCCCAGAAACGGCTATATTGTGCTGCTCACGCGCAGTAGGAGATTAACATATTTGGAGAACGAAGAGAGTCGTTAAGCGAGTTGCTTGCAAATTTTTCTCTTGGGAAAACTGAATACTACAAAATCGTCCCAACGTGGACCGGTGTTACGTAAAACACTAAGTGGAAATAAGCATTGTTGTATCTATGTCAAAGTAAGATTATGATGTCTTTGAGAACGCTTGGAACAAAGGCTGCCTTGTAAATATCTCTGTACGCGTGTGTTGACACGTCTTTGTGTTTGATTTTTCTACCCAAAACCACTTGACAACCGGTGTAGGATTGTTTACGTCCCGGTAACTTAGCGGCCAGCGAGATCGGTGGAAGGATTACCCAGGCTTATAAAACAAGTTCTTCAGACGATTTATTTGACATAAACCCTTCAAAGTGGTGCCCCATTATGACCACAAACAACTGAAACATAAAGATAAAAATATATATAATTTTACATGTATATGCGTGTGCGTATGCGTGTGCATATATATGCGTATAAGTATGTATACATACACACACACACTCATATATATATATATATATATGTGTGTGTGTGTGTGTAGATATATATAAGTATATATACATATTATTCAATTGGGTTAATAAAAAATACTTGGAACTTAGTCATTGATGAAAGGTTGGATGTAAAATCCAATTACAGCAATAAAAGTCATGATGTTTATGTTGAGAGTAATATTGTGGAGAGTGCGGGAAAGGAGGGTAATGATGGATAAGAAAGAGAATAGAGTCAATCTAGTTCTTAAAATACGGATAAAATTACATATATTCAACAGATAATGCATTGTATAACTTTTATATAACCATAAGGTTAGGGAAGTTGGGTAGAGGAGGAAAAATGAATTAAAATGGCTTAATCTGGTTTTAAAACTATGTAAGAAACCACATTTATTTAACAGCTAATGCGTTGTGAACATCCTTATATAGGCACGAGGCGAGGAAAGCTGAGTAAGAAGAAGGAATAATCGATTAAAACGGCTCCAGTACATGACTGGTGTTCAAAGTATGAATGTTAGAGGGATTCAAACACGGAGTGGCGAGATTTATTGCTCAGTTCGACGATTTAACTATTCTGCTGAGCCACCTATGTATAATATATTAAGTACATTTTATATGTATATTTAATGAATTATATTTAATATAATATCTAAATACAAAATATATTTTTAGCATATATGTATATTTACGGCGTTTCTTTTGTTTATTTAAATATTTGTTCGGTTTGTAACAGAAAAAAAAAATCAAATGATCATAAATACATCACACATTGTTATAAAAATACATTTTATAAACATTACTTGAAATTTATATAAAATGTACATGAAAAAGTATTCATAAAAAGTATATGAATATAATGTGCAGGCTTTTTATCTTTTGTTTCAGTGTATTAATGTATATTCTGTGATTCTTTGTGTTAATGAGCTGTTGAATGTATTCTGTGTTATTTTGTGACTGTTTTGCATTACTGTGTTGTTCTGTAGTGTGTTGTTCTATTTGTTCATTCTTTTACTTTTGGTTTCACCAATGATGGCATACCAGTTTGTTTTAGTTACTGTCTATACCTTCCATCATAACGTCGATATTTTGTCGCAGCTACTTAATGATGTTCAATGTGTCCTTTATTTAAGACAGGAAGGTATGATATAATGCAGGTTTAGTGACTGTGTAGAGGCAAACTCATTTACTTACTGCTCGATTAACGAGTCTATATCTATAGATTGAAACGGATTATTAGAAAGCAGTACATCCATATATTCTTCGACATTTTCAAAGGAAGCGATGGTAAATCTCTTTCGCATTTTTCAAAACACAATCCGTTACTTTTCAATGGAAAATTCTAACAGTAGATTCCTTCTAATTTCCTCCTTTCACGTCAAAGCTTCGAGCAAGAGCTTCAAAACCGTTCAAAATACAGAAGAAACACGCATGCACACACACACACATACAGACACACACACGCACGCACGCACGCACACGCACGCACACACAGACACACACACACACACACACACACACACACACACATACACACAAACCTATTTATTTATGTATGTAATGGTCTATGTGTGTATGCACTTATGCGTTTGTATATGAATGTAAGGATGAATGATTACTTACTTGAGCCCTTGTATTCGTAATACGGTTTTCGTTTGCTGAATTCCGCTTTTGGAAAAAGCCATAATGAGTGGCCACCTTCAAAAATTTTAGTTCACTTCAGGCTGCTGTTTATATTATCAACCACTAATTGTCCAGCCGTCAAATACAGAATCATAAGGGAACTGGCGATAAAACAACGACATAAGTGTTTCGACACACACATACAAGACACACACAAATACATTCTTACATACATACATACATACGTACATACATACATACATACATACATATATATATATATATATATATATATATATATA
>NC_068992.1:29331678-29332426 GCF_001194135.2 Octopus bimaculoides | reverse complement strand
TCTCTCTCTCTCTCTATCTCTATCTCTTGTTACTCGTCCTTCGCCTCTCACCGTTACTACTACTATCTCTTTCTCTCTCTCTACCTCTCGTTGCTCACATTTATTCTACTTCCTCCCCTTCTTTTCCTTCTACTACTCTTACTCTCTCTCTTTACACAGCCTTGGTCACGTGTGTCCGGCTGCTATTTCTTTTCGTTCTTGGACTCCCCAAGCTCGCACGTACTTCTTTGACCCTCCTGTTCGTGCTTCACAGGGTTCAATACATATACACTTCACGTCTGGGTGTACAGCCTTTTTGCTTGTTTGATCATTCGCCGTTTCGTTTTCCTGTCTCGTTTTCCGTTCGCCACTACCCTCCACGAAAATAATTTAATTTGTGTTCGTGGGAAGAACCATTTCAACGATGCGTACTGCGTTAATTCTTCGAAACGCCGGTGTTTTAATGGTGGCAGCTGATGAAGGAGATGTTTCTATGTGGCTCGCTTGTTTGTTGTACCTTGTTTATCATTTTGTCCATGTTCTTTTGCCACGTCATGTACCCAATTATGTATCTATATGTACATGTAGATGAAGGTATGTACATACATGTACATATATATGCATATACTCATATATTGTTTATATGTATACATATGTATGTATGTATATATGTATGAATACATATATGCATGTATACATATATGTATGTATACATATATGTATATATATATATATATATATATATATATATATATATATATATATATAT
>NC_068992.1:29326784-29331555 GCF_001194135.2 Octopus bimaculoides | reverse complement strand
TCTATATATATATATATATGCACACACACATGCACACACACACACAGGGCTGCATAACTTCTGTCTTTGAAATTTGTACACAGGGCAAAGATAGTACTCGAAACCACATAGCCATAAAGGCATCTTTGATGTAAGATAGTCAGAAGAAATTAGAATTAATGCACTACTCATAACTTTTGCAAGCATTTTTATGCCTTACACGTGGACATGAGAACACTTCTATAATGTAGTTTTCTGTGAGAAGGTGTCTGCGTATTGTTTTATTGTTAGATAGACAAGCTGACGGATGAACGTATTTATAGTGAAAATATGACTTCAATTATCTGGATAGCTCAAGGGTGAAGAAATTTGTTGATAGCCATAAAATTGTTGCACGAGATGAGGTGTTCGTAGTTGAAGGGTTCTGTATTATGTTGTAAAGTTTAAAAGTAATATTCAATAAATCCACCAAATGTACCCAATCGAAAAATATGTTCAGACTATTAATATCGTATCGTTTTGTATCTTTATATACAATGCATGTGTATGTGTGAATATGTGTACATGTTTTTGAATATGTGCGTGACTGTCTGTGTCTGTGTATGTGTACGCTCCAATGCAGGGGTTTTATGTTAAAAGTAAAATTCCCAGATTAAAGGATTTAGTTTTGGCGGTAAAGTGAAATTTATAGCATACAGGCGCTAACTGTGACTAGTTTCGCTTCTCGCTGCTTATTCAAGTCCCATGAGATAAAACGTACAGCCATAAGCACACCGCATGCGTGCGTCCGTGTATTATTGGTTGTAGAATTCCACCACGTTTTTCAGATTACTTGCTTACTTTCATTGTATAAGTACGAAATATTGGTTCAATCATTGGTTCAATCATCGCAGTGTGTATAATTCAGTCTCTGTGAAAATTAGCAATACGGCTATTTTATCAGTCTACTATTATTGTTTCGTCTCTGGTTAGCCTTCATAGAATATATTTCTATTTTCGAAAACATTTTAACTTTGTTCATATATGTCCAATTTTTTTTTCTATGTAAGATGGGACAATATTACTTAAGATGTTCTTACTTTGATTACGACGGAACCTTAGGAATTGAGAGACTTTTGGCTGTTATTTCTAGCAGAGTGAACGACTTTACTGTGGCTTCCTCGGCTTTTAATGACCTGTTGTTTGTACTTTGCAGTGTTTAGTTTCATTTTTAGATACGTTGGCTAAAATCGTATCGGTGCCAACTTTGCATCAAACTTTATGGAGATTTGGTTACTAATTTTAACAGATCGAGCACAAATGCACACGTCTCTCGAGATTTGCTTTTGAATGTCGGTAGAATATAATTTCTTTCTATGTAATCAGAAATATTGAAAGAAACATTACTTCGCATGATTTTTCTCCATATGAATAGAAACTGGGAAGATTTTCTATTCAGTTGTGTAGCAGTAACTTATTCCTACTGTTTTTCCGAATCTCCTCTTCTACATTTTACTTTTTCACACATAATACACATCCCACAATAATTACACTTCCTCCCACATTCCCACACAATTCACCCACTTCCAACACACACAAACATATACACACACACAGATACACACACACACACACATACACACACACACACACACACACACACACACACACACACACATCTCTAAACTCTTCACACTACGTCCAACAATACTCTCACCATCTCATACACTTCTCGCACCAACACATACTAATATACCGTTCTCCTGGGTTTTTTTCTCCCTTTCTCTCTCCCTGTATCTCCCTTTCTCTCTCCCTGTATCTCCCTCTCTCTCTCTCTCTCTCTCTCTCTCTCTTTCACATTCTATCACTCTCTCTCTCCCCTCTCCCTCCATTTCCTTCTTTCTTTCTCTACATTTCTCTTTCCTTCTCTTTGTGAAGAAGTGTAAGCATCCGAAAAGTTAGATTTTTATTCTTTCTCACGACATAAATCATATTCTATGGTTTGAGTTATTTGTATTTCTTTAAATATCTGCTGCTTCTCTCAATCAAAAGGAAACTTGATGCAACATTACATCCTTATATCTCTATTACGTAAACCAATAATTTAGGATAAATTCCTTTCATGAAACAGCATCCTCATCAAAAAGTTGAGCTTTTGAAATGTCAGTGGATAAAGACTACCAATCCCTTGCCAGACAAGATGCAAGTACCTCTTCCTAAATTTATCTCAACTTTTAATATTTCTTCTCTTGCAAAGTTGGTGATTAATAGCAATGCAGAATAAAGTGATCTGTTTTGAATACTAGAAATCACTGGAAGGGGGATTTAGCTCTCAATTTGGAAGCCGGTCGTCCAACACTTTATCCATTTAATCATTTCAGCTCTAGCGCACCAAGACTAACACATGATTAACACCATCTCTTCCCTTTCTTCCCTTGACTGTACTTTCACTTTCTTTATACCGCTCTGTCTTTCTCTGTCACTATCATTCTCTCTCTCTCTCTCTCTCTCTCTCTCTCTCTCTCTCTCTCTCGATATATATGTATACACAAAAACACACATACATATGTGTGTGTGTCTATATATACGGCACTTTCACTCTTCCTTTTTCTACCTTTATCCTTTTATCTATCTATTTATCTCTCTTTCTCTCTCCCTATATATATATATATGTGTGTGTGTGTGTAGATAGATAGATAGATAGATAGATAGATAGATAGATAGATAGATAGATTAGTGACAATACCCACACACATAAATGATATGTCTGTGTGTGCATATATATATATATATATATATATATATACTGTTCTATATTTAAGAGATGAGGAATTATGTACATCATTTACATTATTTACATTCGACAGGATATCTATCTTCATCAAGTTTGTTGTAAACACAAAGTTTTGGCTGATACACCCTGCAGCCTTCTTCAGGTGTCTTGGGGAAATTTCGAACCTGGGTTCTCATTCCTTAGGTATTTTTCGATGTTATTATTATTACTATTATTATTATTATTATTAGTAGTAGTAGTAGTAGTAGTAGTATTGTTGTTGTTGTTGTTGTTGTTGTTATTGTTCAGGCCACTGCTTGGAATAGAACTCGGAATCTTGGGGTTCCTAGCCCGCTCTCTTAACCACTACGCCATATGCCCGCGGATGAGGACAAATATCCGTCGAATGTAAATAATGTAAATAATGTAGGTATATATATGTATACATACATGTGAGTAGGTATATATATGTATGTATATTTAAATAAGGGCAAAAAATTGAATATTAATTTGATTAATATCAATTTAAAACAGTGTCCTAGCATTTTAAACAAATCTGAGGATTCAGAAAAATTATATTTGATGCATATAAGAGGGATGACCACTACGTGGACATCCAATATACTAGATGTAGATCCCATATGGTCTGACCACTAAAAAAAGATTGTTCTCAAGAAAAATTCAGCAAATGCCAGAACGTAAGCGAGCAAGACAAATGAAAAGATATAAAATATAATGATTAGTCACATACCAGGTTTCATTGTTTCTTAGTGGTCAGACTATATGGGGTCTACATCTAGCATATTGAATGTTCACTTAGTGGTCATCTCTCTTATATGTATACAATATATATGTATATATATAGGGATATGTCTATGTGTGTGTGTGTGTGTGTGTGTGTGTGTGTGAAGAGAGAGAGAGAGACAGAATATGAGGGGGTTGTCTATTTTCCTCATATATATATATATATATATTCAACGTTCTTTTCTACATTTCCCTTTCCATTTAATCGGGATTTATGAAAATTAAGCACTTTCGACAAAGAATTTAGAACTTTAGAGCAACACATATTAGTAATAGCCAACCAAAAAGCTGAAACCTTATCACCTTGGTCTTTCGCTCGTCTCTAGTCTTGAAAAGTATCACAAACGGATCAGAGATATGAAATATATTCAGGTATTATTTGTAAGATCGATATATTATAAACCATATTATATTATTTGTATTTACTTTCCTAGAAAGAAAATATACAATCGTATACAAACATAGCATTGACAAATATAATACACATAAAGGCTCACTCAGACAAAACACAGAGCCAGACACACATAAACACACATATATATATATATATACACACATATATATATACATATATATAATTATATATATTTATATATACTTATATATATGTACGTGTGAGTGTGTATGTGTGTGTGCGTGTGTGTTAGCGTGTGTGTGCGTGTGTGTGTGTGTGTGTGTGTGTGTGTGTGTGTGTGTGTGTGTACGTATAGACAATTACACATAAATAAACAGACTGAAAACAACGAGATGTGAAGTTTGTATCCTTTATTTTGCGTATTCAAAGAACTGCTTGCAACTTTAAGTCATAAAGGCAAATGACATTTTTTGCTCTTGTGAACAGTGTTGTTGTTGTTGTTGTTGTTGTTGTTATTATTATTATTATTATTATTATTATTATTATTATTATTATTATTATTATTATTGGAATAAAACTCTCTTCAAACACGCATAAACACTGTTACATATGTATGTATGCATATATATATATATATATATGTATGTATGTATGTATGTATGTATGTATCTATGTATATGTATACATATATATATAGAGAGAGAGAGGCAGACAGTCACATATATATATATGATATATATGACATATATGACATATATGATATATATATATATATATATATATATACACACACACATACATATTTATATATTTAGATGTATGCATATATATATGCGCATATATGTATATATGAATGTTTATATATATATATATATATATAT
>NC_068992.1:29322641-29326670 GCF_001194135.2 Octopus bimaculoides | reverse complement strand
GTGTGTGTGTGTGTGTGTGTGTGTGTGTGTGTGTGTGTGTGTGTGTGTGTGTGGCTTAGGCAAAATAATTCGTATTTCATTATCTTTTCAGTTTTTGAGTCGTCTGCTGATAATGCAAATGATATTCAAATTCCTGGTACAGTTTGCATTTATTTATTTCTTTTATGTATTTCATAGTGCAATTATTATTATTTTTAAATATATATATTTTTTAAAAAATACTTTGTTATCGACTAGTATTTCACACCTATACCAATATTTCTATTCGCCATAATAAAATCGATATTAAGCTATATATATGTTTATAATGTAAGATAAATATAATGGAAATACTTACGAAATCAGTTATACGACGGCACAGATACTCTGGATTATATTTATATAATAATACTCTTTACGTTATTCCTATTATGTATATGTATATATTTATATAAAGATGTATATATATATATATATATATATATATGTGTGTGTGTGTGTGTGTGTGTATGTATATATATGTGTATATATGTATATGTATGTGTGAGTGTATGTGTTTATGTATGTATGTTTGTTCTAGACGAAATAAATCGTATTTGATCGCTTTTTTTATAACTGAGTTATACACACATACGTGTACATATATTAATATGTATATATGAACACAGATACACACATATATGTATGTGTGTATATATATGTGTGTGCGTGCGTGTGTATGTGCGCTTTTGGTGTGTACATATATATGTATATATACATATGTATATATAAATATATATATATATAACATATATGCACACATACTTACATATGTATATTACGTATGTGTGTTTATATGTAAGTATGTATAGGAATATACATATTGTGCGTATCAGTATATGTATGTGAGTGTGTGTGTGTGTATTTGTATAAGACCTAAATTAACATTTTTGAATGCGTAGTTCGGTGAAGTGACAGTTTGATTCACCTAAAATGTTAAATATTTAGTTTTACCACATTTAATGATCTTTAAATCTTAATCCCTATCATTTAAACCTTATAGATGAAATTTGCTAAAAATTTCGTGAACCGAATCCCTTCTAGTACAAACATTTATTCATATTATTTAACAACCAGGATTATTTTACTTGATCTTTTGACATATTTTACTTGAAATCTCTTCGTATTGCGGCATAGAAAATTACTGTTTATTGGACAAATGGGATCATATGATTGATTTTTTTGCCATTTACTCTGAGCATATAAATGATGTATATACTACAAGTTTATGAGTTAGTATAATGCTTTATTTATATCCATTGTTATTAATAAAACACAAGATTGCAACAAAACAACAGGAATCGCAAATCGTACGTCATACTATTTAGTATAAGTGAGGGGATATAGCAGTGAAGCTATAAAACTTCCTACTTTAGTTCCTCATCAATCAATTTCTATTTAATATTTTATGAGAATATTTTCTTGTCAGATTCTTGTTTTCATGCGATTCATTATCGAGATTTTTCTCTCTGCTTTTCTAAGCGGGTAACAAATGCACTTCCCGTGGTGTTTGCAGACCCTACAGGACCTGTGAGATCGATGCAGCTGATATTCATATTGACTTTAGTTTTCCAGTCTGATGTCTGTATAAAAAATAAGAGAACATGAGCAGTGAGAGAGTTCTAGATAATTGTAGTTCTAGAGATAAAAATTACTTACTTAAAATTCCATGCATACTGCTGTTACACATGATGTTTAAAGTAATAATTGTAATTTGGTATGGAATGTGAAAGAGATTCTTTCTTGTTATCTGTTGAAGTAAATAAATAGCTGAAGCATAATTACTGCCAGAGTGGTTTACGTTGTAGTTCTGTACACGTGATCGTTTTCCCGTCAGTTGTATTTTAGTTTGGATGTGTCCTTTAAAAATGTTTGTGAAAGGCTCTTGATGTTTGATACTTTCTTAGTATTCTAACGTAGGTGTATATGTACGTAGTTTAGGATCAGTAGCTATTCAAAAACTGAAAATACTTCTCACGCTTAAATGAAAGTCCATGCTATTGTTATGTAGCAGGTATAAAATATCATTAAACATTGAGAAGTAGTGCATTACAAAAGTGTTTGATTTTGGCTGTAGATAGATCATCAGAAGTAAGGGTTTCGTTTTGTAGGTGAAATATTAACGAGTTGATAACGAAAAGAAATAGCAAGGGTCACGGTTTAGTGCTGAGACACACCGGAACTAATGTAATGTAAATGGAATTTTACGATAAAGCAGTATGATAGGAAACTTCAAATTCATAGCCGAGTAAGCTTAAACTAGAAAACAGAAGATGAAACAAGGTTTCTCTCAACAAAATATGTTTCTTTCATTATTCAAAATGATTTTTACTAACTACAGATAGAATAAAGCTAAACTTCATCAACTCTTTACTTATATTTATATTTTCACCGAACTTAACTAGGTGTAATATATTAGGAGAAAGAAAGAGATTTTTACAGAGATACCATTTACACTTTAAAATATTGTTCTGTGAATCAACAGTCTTGTGCTATTTCATAAAATGAGATATAGGTGACATGTAGATATTTCCTATTGTTAGAATTCAGACCTTAAGACGATCTCATAAATTAAATCTATCTCAGGAAGGAATTCGCAAAATGTCATTTAACCAGAAAGGTGTCGAAATAACACTTCGAATTTAAGTATAGACTGGTTATCTTTTAACGTGATCAGATAGCTGCTACAATTTAGTAAGTATTATGGCGTTTCAATAGAGAAAAAGGTATGTTTCTTGAAATGCATAAAGGTGTGATCTTTTAAAGATAACGAGAAAATTAATGCTTATTACAGTATCCATGTTTTACTTAGAAGAATAAAAAGTAAACAGATCAGGTTGTATATATGTTGGCAACAACTTGTACAGATACTTGAAGGCGACGTCAATGTATTTGCAACCATATCGATCTGGGCCAAGATATATGTGAATTGAGATAAAGATTAGTTTGGACTCTTTATTTCTACCATCAGGGAAGAAAGAGTAGTAATTTACATGGTCCAATTTGTTCTTAGCTGTTCATCAAAATTTGTTCTCTTAAGTCACCACTATGTGCAAGAAGGCTTGGTTACATAATAAAGGAAATAGACATACAGTGAACCCTGAACTATTCCCGTTTTCACTGAAAATGAAATTCTATATAGAGAAAGAGAATGATTCACTTGTGTGTCTAAAGCATTAGAGTTAAGGTCACAAACACCTTTTTTCTCTTGATTTAAATCAAAGCTGCTTTTTGTCATCAGTTTTTTTCCTGACAATATTATATTCCCTGTTTCCATATGTGCATGTTTCTAAGTGTATGGTTGTGTGTTTCTGAGTAGAAGAGAGGTGAAACAACAGTGGTCTTATATGAACAATACGTACGTGCATGTGGGTGTATTTGTGTGTGTGAACATGTGAGGGAGTGAGAAATGCAGTGCAGAATGTAAGGAGCTTGGGTGACTCCCCTATCACTTCTCTAGATCCAACGTAGAGCACTCGGTCACGGAATTGAAAAATCGCTGCCAAATCTTCCCCAAAACGCACCACGTATTATAGATACAGTTTGGTATACAATAAGCTCTTTGCCGAGTTGACTTTCTTTCCCTGGATACATTATACAATGACAAAAGTCTTCATTGTTGTCTCCACGCGCCAAAGGATTATGAAATTTGCCACATATACCAATATAATAGTGGAGCCTTTGGGAAAGGAGACAAATGCCAGTATTTACTATCAATATTTCTTATACTCTTGAGGCCGTAACTTTATGAAAGCATCTCATTAAACAATCAAACTAGCATTATATTATAATTCAGTACAAAGAGGTTCAACGCATGAACGAGAAATATCTCAAACAGTAATCGTATGCATACACATGCACACACATACATATATGTGTGTGTGTGTGTGCGTACGCCTGTGTGTCTGTTTGTGTATGTGCGTCTGTGCGTGCGTGTCTCTGTATCTATGTGTGCGTGGCGTGTGTATATATCTATATTTATATCTATACATATACAGATATGTGTGTATA
>NC_068992.1:29317812-29321230 GCF_001194135.2 Octopus bimaculoides | reverse complement strand
TATATATACATGTATACATATAGCCACATAAATATGTGTATATATGAATATGTATGTATCTCTCCCCCCCTCTCTCTCTCTCTCTCTCTCTCTCTCTCTCTCTCTGTTTAATGAGAAGAGAGAAAGTGAGAGATTGTACATTTGTTATTTGCTGTCATGGCAATGAAAATAATGTGTAATGAACCAAAATAATATTATAAACAATAAATAAATAAAAATATCAAATATCTAAGCAATAAATGAATCAACAAACAATAAGTAAAGAGAGAATGAATATTTGGCGCCAATGACTAACTATTATTGAACATTGCTGTGATTTGATTACTATTCTGGGCAAATTGCACAACAAATACTTTGTAGCTATAGTTAACGATGCATTATTTGCATTATATGACATGAAACAAAGAGTTACGTTTCACCAGGCAAACTAGACATTGATCAACCAACCGCAGCACGCTACAAACATCGCAAAAGTGAGCCAACGAAGGACTCTCTATGTGGTTGTTCGATTTGCTAGAAATAACAGCCAAATCATAACCAAACTGCACTTTACTGTCTTCAATATATAGCGTTAAGAAAATGGAAGTAATATATTGAATTCGAAAATAGTGTGTAGGTGTAATATCTTTGTAGATAAATCGATTTGGGTTTAAAAGTTTCATTTATGTGATTTTGTTATGGCTATGTGGGTGTATGAGTGCGTATACAAGCGTAAATTTCTCCCTTCCTATTACCGTATATTCATACATCTTCCTCCTCTGATTATCTTGTATTTTCCATCCCATATAAAGTCTGTTTTCGATTCGAGTTTTATTATTCAATAGCAAGTTATTATCACTAACAAAGAATTACATTTGAACTTTAGAATTAATTATTTGCCTGATTTCTTTATTCCTTTAACCACCCACCGCATTTCAGACGCAACCAAATGAGCATCTACACACCACATACAGAATCACCTGTACAATTAGTTACACCAGTTTAGTCACACATACAAACTCACCCGTATAGACATACATCAACAGACCTATCACTCCGCCTCACATTTTCTCATACGAATATGCAGATTTTCACACCCGATAAAAGTTCCTTCTTATTTTCTCATATAACAACTCCGAGCACTTATACCATATCTTTATTCTACCTCTTAATCGCTCACCTCCCAACTTCCGCAATCATGTATTGTCCATCCCATATGAACTCTGTGCTTTGAACTCCATTTTTAAGATTCAATACTAAAGATGTTATCAACTAACGTCATTGGTAAAGAATTATATTCCAAGATTGTATTTAATTAATTTCACTTTTCCGTTATCTCATTAACTATCTTAGTTAACCACACTACGTTCACACGCTTTTACGTGTTCACACACATACATACATGTTCACGTGCACATACATGAACGCATACATGTTCATGAGCACATGGGTATACACAATACCTGATCACTGTATCTCCTCCCTCTCCTACTCACAAATATAGAATCGCACACTGAGACAGATGCACGTACGAACACATATCCATACTCGTGTCACAATGTTAACAGTTTGTACAAAAACTCGCAAAATATAGCGAATAAGGTAAAAGAAACAAAGTAACATCACGAATATAGAAAATCGCACAGATAAACAATCTACACATGCTGTCTTAAAACATTATATATGTCTAATTTTTGGATACTATGCGAGATTGAAGATTCATTAGACGAGAATTAAACCACGTTCATTGTAAGACATTCAGTCTCCTGGATTCCTCTGTGTGTGTGTGTGTGTGCGTGTGTGTGTGTGTGTGTGTGTGTGTGTGTGTGTGTGTGTTCGTGTGTCTATTGGTATATGAGCATTGTGTTGTTTCTTAGGCTTATGTCAGCTCTCATGGAGTGGAATAGGTAGAATATAGGCTACATATGATTTATCTAGATGAAGTTCATTCTGTAAGCATTATACAACGAACTCTCCTCCGCGTAGCTAATCCTCAGGCCAAAATTAGCACCACAAATTTAATATCGCTCGAGATAAAAGCAAACAACGAATCACCACGCTAACAGGTACTGAAGAGATGTCTGTAGCCCATATTGTACTTATTCCACTCTTCATAAATTTTGGATCTTTGCATTATCAACGTTGGTTGCTAACTGTGAGCTGTATGGAGACACTCAGCTTGTCGAAATTCTTCGTAACCTCAATATGAGATGAGCGTAACTACCGATCTCAGTAAACTTTTACTTTAACGTATACTGCCCACTGCTTGTTTTCTATGTTAGGTCATACTCACCTATTGTATATATATATATGTATATGTATGTATATAAATATATATATATATGTATGTATACACACACACACATATATGTATATGTATATATATATATATATATATATATATATATATATATATATATATATTCCCACATTTATCTATTCTTGAACAATTTGGTTTCCTTTCTGTTCAATGAGATTTTTTCTTTGAAATAATTACAAAATAAGAAAGTGACTCAAAACTTGAAATATTTATCACACCTAATGTGTTACTGATATTTATGAAAATGGTTAATTAAAACACAACCTTATTGAGAGACTTGCGTAAAATATTTGATAACTGCTAAACTACAGTCCAAATAGACATATTGTAAAATCCTATTTCTGCCTTTAGAAAGTTTTTCTGTATTGTTGTTGTTGTTAATGATGCTGCTTATAGTGAACTGCTGCTATTGTCGTGTTGGTTTTCTGTTGCGTTGCTGAAAGGGATGATGGCTGCATGATGCTTTCTGCAATTGACATTGCTTGGGTGGACTAATGCCCTCTCACTTCAGTTGCCTTTCCTATACTAAAGGTTATTACCTATATATATATATATATATATATATATGTATGTATGTATGTATGTATGTATATATGTATGTATGTATGTATGTATGTATATTGTCTTTAGATATTTTTATTTTGTTTTGTTTTTATCATTTTTCCTTATTTTGTGGTTTCTCGTTCGCTGCTTGCATATGAGTTGTATAATGTATCTTGGCCATCCATCATGCAATGAAGCATGCTCATAACATTTTTTGTTTCCTGCGCTCTTCTGCAAATTTTCTTTCACACACCACACATATATGGTATTGTATTGGCAGTATTGTTAAAGTGTTAGATAGAACACCACAACGTATTGTTTGGGGCTCTCTGAGACCTAAAATCAAGCCATACAGCATGCGATTTTGCCTTTCACTCTGGGCTCTTGAATTTATATTTGCTTGTATGTCTAGAGGGTATTGGTATCAAATAGCGAACCAAGATTGAAGAGTAAGGCAATTTCTTACAACAACTTCAACACTAAACATATTGGGCTAGTCTAAAATGAGAGTTGTCCTTAGTTTGGAGTTGACGTATATATATATATATATATATATATATATATATATATATATAT
>NC_068992.1:29315148-29317445 GCF_001194135.2 Octopus bimaculoides | reverse complement strand
CAAATCGTTATGTCAGAAAAATGTTATAAAATTTTGAGTATAGAAACATTGTATTTGGAGAAATAACCGGTTTCGTATTTTCTTTTCAATTTCTCTACTTGTATCGTAACATGTCTTCGCTCCGGTGTATAATACGGTTATTTCTCCAAATACAATGTTTCTATACTCAAAATTTTATAACATTTTTCTAACATAACGATTTGAATATATACTTTAACCATGTAACACAATCCTTCTGTAGTTTTTTCACTCTTGCCTCCCCTGGTAGTTTATGAAAATGTGCTTTCTTGTATCTCTAATATAAGTGCTGTCTAGCACCCTCAGTCACATTTCAGTGACAACTGAATATATATATGTATATATATATATATATATATATATATATAAATTCTCATGGAAATATGTATGTACAAGCACGTCTCAGATACATTTAATTCCCATTTAATAAATCAGCATAGACTCTTTGGAAAAGTTAGGAATAACTACGTCATTATTATTTCCAATACCATCAGTATCACGACCTACAGTATCACCACCGCCAGTGTCACTACCACACCCACCACCATCATCATCACTCTCATCATAATTTCCGTCATGCCTATGTAAAGCAACTATAATCACCTTCATCCACAGCATCATGTCACTATTACCATCAAAGCAGCTTCACGGTGCATTAGAAAATTTTTTATCAAGAACAACTGGATGATGAAATTGATAAATCTCACTGAAATGTTATAACTACGTGCATATCAATAATTTGTTTTTGCTTTTATATAATCAATGTTTAAATACTGCGGATGTTTGCCTCGGCTTACACAGTTTTAGAGGTCACTATCTCAAGGCATTCGACCTTACGTAGGTTTGGTAACTTTATTCTATGATATTTGCAATACTGAACTACCAATAGCTTCTTGGGACAAAGATTTTTATTTGCAAAATATGTATCAGTCAAGTGCAAGAATCAAAATACCTCACCCCTGAAATGTTTAGTCGTATGCTATTGTAAGAAATCATCTGTGGAGTAACATAATCGAGTGCGTAGCCAGTAGATTGCCAAACGTCGGTACAGGGTGAGAAAAAATTTCTCCCAGTATTTTACAAATTCTGTTTAGCTTCTGAGTTCAAACTTTACCTTTGTCATTTGCCTTTAATTTATCCGAAATCAGTAAAAGAATGTGGTAGCATTGAACTTGAATTAGAACAGATTATTGTTATTATTGTTATTGCTGTTGTTGTTGTTATTGTTGTTGCTGTTATCATCATCATCATTATTATTACTATTATTGTTATTATTATTACGTCATCATGATTATTATTATTGTTGTTGTTATTATTATTATTATTATTATTATTATTATTATTATTATTATTATTATTATTATTATTATTATTATTACTATTGTGATAAAAGTGATGAGTCGACAAAATGCTTAGTGGCATTTCATCTGTGTTTACGCTCTGAGTTCAAATCTTGCCGGGGTCAATTAGGCGTTTCTTCCTCTCGGAATCGCTAGAATATGTATCAGTCGATTAGCCACGACCCCAAAATTTCTAGCTTTGTGCCTACTTTAGAAAAAACTATTATTACGATTATTATCATCTTCTTTGTACTCAAGATGATCATTATTATTAACATGATTTCATGTTTGTCAGTATTGTTATTATTACGAAAAAAAAGCAGTATTTCATGTAATAAATTTGAAAATATTCTTCAGTTTTCGTCTTTAAAAAGAAATTGTTTCAGTTAATGATCTTGCAAAACCATTTTTAAAATGTTTATATATATATTCTATTTCGCTTCTATTTTGTAGGAATAGAACCAACACAAACGACCAACGGACAAATATCTAACTCACAGTTCACGCCACAGTTGCCTTGTTTCCTTCTACTATTTTACTTACTTATATATTCAACAGAACATCTGTAGCAACGGACAGGAGTGCGTGAGCAAATATGGTGGCCTTTTTGATTAATATTATCAGATTTGGTCTGAAGATCAAATTTCAGCCAGACTGCTTAACTTGCAGGGGGAATTCCACAAGCAGGAGGACCTGGCAGATGGTTTGATACAATGATGGAAGTCCGCTTGAGCCGTAAATCAAGTCTTAAGTCATTAGAAACTTTGATTGGGCTGAATTGAATCCAGTCAAAGATCATTTGATCCGTTAAGAAGTAGTCGCTTCGATACGACCAGAATGTTAACGCTAAGACTGACAGCAAATGAACGAAAATGTAACACACACATAACATTTATGTAAGCGTAGATATATGCATATATATATATATATGTATATATA
>NC_068992.1:29313687-29314594 GCF_001194135.2 Octopus bimaculoides | reverse complement strand
GTAAGAATGTTATCAGCCATTTTCCCCCTGACATCGGGAATTCACAAATTACGTGTCACACAGCGTTACGTTTAGGCTCCATTTCTCATTATACGATAAATTTGATTTTATGAAAACTTGAAATACTTATTTTATAAAACCAGTAATCATTGAAAAAAAAGAGCAAAAGAAAAGCATAGGAATAGTAAAAATAATAATGATAATAGTAATAATAATATTGATAGTATTACAATATTTATTATTATTATTATTATTATTATTATTATTATTATTATTATTATTATTATTATTATTATTGTCATCATCATCATTATTATTACAACTATTATTACTATGATAAATTTTATGAAATATTTTTTAATAATATTAACACATCGCAGATATGTGACCAGCGGTTTAACTTCTCAAGCAATGGCAACGTTCCTAATTTCTATGGACAATAAGTAAAATGATAAAATCGGAAGACGAAATGGATGGTTATATATTAAAAGTTAAATATGAAAATTACGTTAAAAATATCTCCACAAAAATATTTAAACAAAAGAAATCATAAACGAAAACTATAACTACAGTCTGCAAAACTAGAACAAAGTCACGCGTTCATTACTGGACTGCTTCTTTCTCGTTTTGTTCTCGGCAAAAGAATAAGAAAAACATCAAAACTCTATAATGAAATGTTATCATTAACGAACAAATACAAAAAGATGTATAGCTCCGCCCCACCACTACCGTGAAAGGAATATCTCTGTTCAAAGTGCGAGGTGTCAACTGTCAACATGAAACAATAACAGTATTGGTCTTTCCAAATCAGCCGATGAAACGGGATAATCGATTATCAGGAAGCAAACAACAGGGCACCAACTCCACACACATACATATGTACCTATATATATATATATATATATAT
>NC_068992.1:29312105-29312684 GCF_001194135.2 Octopus bimaculoides | reverse complement strand
ATATATATATATATATATAAATACGTTACAGCTGGGATTTAATTACATCGCTTCGAAGGACGTCGATCTAGTACATTCCATTTCTGTTCAATCATCCAAGCCATGATTGATCCGCGCAGGAATCTATACATAGAGAACAAAAGTACTCCCCCACAAACAGATGAAAAAAAGACAGCAACTACAAGAACAATGAATAAACGAATGTTTCAGCGAATAAAAGAACCAAAAAGGACTGTGTGTGCTTGTGACACTGTGCGGTTGGGAATATATGTTATTAGCTATGAGAATCTGAATGGGTGGAACAATGTGTGCATGCGTGAATGTGTGTATGGACGATCATACATGAATATGTTAGTGAAAGTAAAAATAAACTGTAGTTTAAGAGATGAACTGGTTTCTTGACCATTATATCGAAATGTGTGTTCTAATTCTGAATCAGATCGCTGTTATTTTCGTTATTTAAATGTTCTGTCTACACACATATATGCATAAATATGTAAGTTTGTAAAATGTATGCAGCTATATATATATATATATATATATATATATATATATATATATATATATATATATATATAT
>NC_068992.1:29308925-29309644 GCF_001194135.2 Octopus bimaculoides | reverse complement strand
TATATATATATATATATATATATATATATATATGTATGTATGTATGTATGTATGCATGTATGTGTATACACACACATATGTGTGTGTTTCTGCATACTTGACGCGATTGCGACTTGTAAAAACAATAAGTGATTAAGGTTTTTACATATGTATAAACCTCGTGTGAACTTATTTTACCCATCAGGTCGGAGTAGCCCAACGTTATTAGTGACTAACTCCAGTGGCAATATGTTTTCGTCTATGTTTTTTACATAATGTTCGTGGTCAAAGAGTAATAGACCATCGAATTCCAGTAGCATCATACTATTACAATGAACACATCAATGCCTGATCTTTCCTCGTTTTGGTACACGTAAATATGAATACTAATTGTTTATTATATTTTATTTTTGTTGGTTATTTTAGTTGGGTTTTTAAGTAACCAGAAACCATGTTTTTACTGAACTGTTAAAGGAAAAATAAAATAATTTACATAGCTATTTCTCCATTTTTCAAGGATCTTTTTATATTCCTGTGGAAAGAGACATACTTTTAGACGTTTGCAATGATATAGGTAGATAGAAAGATAGATAGGTAAATAGATAGATAGATATATAGATAGATAGATAGATAGATAGATAGATAGATAGATAGATAGATAGATAGATAGATATATACAGTTATGAACAATTGATATATAAGGTATAATTTATATTATATTGTCTAATATATGTATATAT
>NC_068992.1:29304949-29308915 GCF_001194135.2 Octopus bimaculoides | reverse complement strand
GTGTGTGTGTGTGTGTGTGTGTGTTAAAGACTGTGTGTTTGTTGGAACGCCTCTACATATTCAACTATTTATACTCTCCTATGCGTGACTATATTTATGATAACAGGAGACGAGAGCTTAGTTTAATGTTTTACTCAAGTAGAAGTGATTGTAGCCCTAACTTTGAAATCCCTCACAGACTGATAAATGTCATATGCTTTTGCGTGAGAAATCATCTATTTACAATTGCAACAAAAACATAGTTAACATTATTTTTCAAACAGCGTTGTATAATTGAGGAAAAAATTACACGAAACAAGTATTGTTGGCGTGAAGTGAGAGAGGCGGATATTTTACCGTCTATGCGCTACAAGGCCATTATTTACATTTGACAGATGCAAATAATGTAAATAATGTATAAGCATTTTTTACTGTGAAATTTTGATTTCCGTAAAATTAGAGTTAGATTTTTTGACCAGTATTCGAAATTTCGCATATATACATCCTTAATCACATGTTCACTCTCTTTATGACCTGTGCGTGTTGAGTTATTTTAGCATTGTGCTCTTTTGTTACTCGTCCATCATTAACTCTTTACAAGAATGGGAAATTTTCATATACTATGGAGATGTTATCCACTAATCTTTTCCTGTCCAGCTATGATTTATTTTTTAAGGCATTGTGTTACAATCACTCTTTGTTTTACGTGCACGGTGAGAAATCAAGGATAATCTAACAGTATCAGTTCTACAAATTTCAACATAGCAAAAAATTAATAGAAAATTAACGATAGTAACATTAATCATCAAATAGTGAGGTTCTTAACAGATAATACAAAAATATATCAAATCATCAAATTTCACATACCAGCTAAAACATCGAGATGTTTTGAAAAAAGGCGGTCATAAATTCTACAGAAATCAGGTACTTCATGGAGTGGACGCTGTGAAATTATAAAAGCGTCGAGTGTCATATCTTTGGGAACTTTATTAAGCTAAATGATTCGGCAGAGATTTTAAAAAAAGTTGGGAAAATTCTGATAAAAGTTTTAACTTGAGTGTAGGGATGCCGTTGTGAGGAGGTAAGGAGTATTTAGTGATTTTTCGCCACTCAAAGTCCATCCCTCGCCAAGTTTGTCCACTGCAATTTCCCTCCAGTTTCCCTAACTGCAGTTTCCCACAGAAAAGAAAAGAGAGCGAGAGAGATTTTACTCCTGAATACGAATGGTACATGATTTACAGACCGCATTATGATGAAGTGCAAAATTCACAACAGTGGTACTTCAGAGCCGAGTGCGGACAGACGGAACGAATATTGAATATAAAGATTTCGATTTTCTAAAAACCAAGGGAAAGCTTCTTAAATTAAGCGTCATTTTAAATTATTATGGCGCAGACCTGATTATATTCGTAAGCAGTTTCCTTCGAAACCACGAGCTATTCACTGAACCATATTTATACATATAAATATAAATACCGACACACCTACTCATACACACACATAGATAGATAGAGTGAAAAAGAAAGAGAGAGGGAGAGAGAGAGAGAGAGAGAGAGAGTGAGAGAGAGAGAGAGAGAGAGAGAGAGAGATGTTAAGGCCAACCCACTAAGTAGCAGCGAATAATCCTGCGTAGCCGTGAGTATAAAGTTAGAAGAAAATCATGAAAATTATAGGAGTAAAATCTGAAACAAAGCAGAAACGAGTAAAAAATACTATGCGAAATAATTCACGAGAAAATGAGTTGCTGAAAATCATAAAACTAAAGAGTCAAAAGAACTACAAAAGAAAGCAATGCACGACAAAAATAGAAGCTGACTTTTGGGGTAATAATCCTTTACCAGACAATAGAAAAATTAAGAGGAACGGTTTGTATGCCTGTGTTTGTCCTCACCACTATCGTTTGACAACCGATGTCAGTGTGATTCCGAACTGCATGGTTCTGTGTTCAGCTCAACTGTGTTGTACTGACGTCTTCTACCACAGCCTTGTGAGTGTATTTGTTAGACGGAAACTGAAAGAAATGTGTGTGTGTGTGTGTGTGTGTGTGTGTGTGTGTGTGTGTGTGTGTGTGTGTGTGTGTGTGTGTGTATGTGTGTGTGTGTATGTGTCTGTGTGTGTCTGTGTCTGTGCCTGTGTCTGTGTGTCTGTATCTCAGCTTGACACCCGATGCTGGTGTGTTTACGTCTCTGTAATATTTTGAAATACTAAAGAGTACATTTATTTAATAAAATCGCAACTGGCTTCAACTACGGCCTCCAAACGACTTCAGAATCTCCTACAACCCTTCTGGACGGTCTCCTTGTTTAAGTTGGTCAATGCTGTCATAATCCTTGCCTTCAGTTCATCTTTGGTGTTACAAGGAATTTTGTTGGTCTCTCGCTCAACTGTGCACCATACATAATAATGAAGGGGATTGCAGTCTGGGCAGTTAGGTGGCCAGATGTTAGGGGTGATGTAGTCGCAGAAATTGTCTGATGGCTTGATAAGAAATTGAAACATTCCCATGTCCCTGCCGATGTACCTGATTGACTTGTAGGGATTATTGTCAATCATGGTCAGGATCTCACCAACAAATTCAGGAGTTTCTTTCTTATCAGAATGATCAGGGTGAGTTTTCCGAGCTGCCGTACCTTCATAATCGCCATTAGACTCATCCAACTCTTTCCAAATCCTCTACACTGTCCTAAGATTGATACCCAAACACTCCGAAATGTTCGTATTGGAGCTTCCGGTGCGAATACCAAACAGTACAGGATGCTGTTTCCAAATCTCTGGTCTAGTGAATTACGTCACGGTGCTGTTTTTCTCACAGACGATGCCCAACTGACTTTGTTATACTGCGTGGTCGAAAAATCAAAAACAACCAATTCGCATGCGTGAAACTTATGATGAGATATTATATGATGTGAGAAAAAGAAGTAAATATAATCCGAGATAACGATTTCTCATGAAGAAAACATAGACGCAGCCTGGATTCGAAAGATTGACCGTTATAGACGGCTACTCGAGGAAAGCGAAAGCTCAGGTTGGAAAGCAGAACATTATACAACTGAAGTTGGATGTAGTGGATTCATTGAAAAAAGTTTAAGGCGGTCGTTATTTTCGCTAGCTTTAACTCATCATAAAGCGAATTCCAGGATACAGTGCAAAAGGCAAGCCACTGGATTAAGTTAAAAAGAGACGATGAGCAATAGGTAGAAGAAGGTTCAGATAAATCTAGTAACCAGTTCATCTAGCAACGAGACCTCATCTCAATGAGGGGCTGGCACATTGCGGATTAATGCCGTCGATAGGAAAGCCCCGAAGAAGCGAGAATTATCCCCTAGTGACCTCATAAGCTTGCTAGAATCCGGCATGCAGAGCTTTCAGCTTGAAGCACTTACATCAACGAGTTGTTTGCAAAAAATTATGTAATTATGTATGTGTGTGTGTATGTGTCTTTCTGTGCGTGCGTGTGTATGTGTGTGTATGTGTATGCAATTTTAAATGTAGATATACATATATAAATATATGTAGATATATACATGTGTGTGTATGTGAAGGTGCATGGCTCAGTGGTTAGAGCGTCGAGCTTACAATCGTGAAGTTGTGAGTTCGATTCCCGGACCGGGCTGCGTGTTGTGTTCTTGAGTAAGACACTTTATTTCACGTTGCTCCAGTTCACTCAGCTGTAGAAATAAGTGAGTTGCTACATCACTGGTGCCAAGCTGTATCGGCCTTTGCATTTCCCTTGGATAACATGAAGGGTGTGGAGAGGGGAGGTTGGTATGCATGGGCGACTTCTGGATTCCACCAACAACCTTGCCCGGACTTGTGCCTGGGAGGATAACTTTCTAGGTGCAATCCCATGGTCATTCATGACCGAAGTGGGGGTCTTTTGTATGTGTATGGATATGTAACTAAATGATGTGTGTGTGTGTGGCTGTGTGGTAAGTAGCTTCCTCACTAACCACATGGTCCGGGTTAATTCCCATTGCGTGGCACCTT
>NC_068992.1:29296353-29304832 GCF_001194135.2 Octopus bimaculoides | reverse complement strand
CCCCCCCCCTACATCGCTTGACAACCGATGCTGGTGTGTTTACTCACCCGTAACTTAGCGGTTCGGCAATAGAGACCCATAGAATAAATACTAGGCTTACAAAGAATAAGTCCTGGGGTCGATTTGCTCGACTAAAGGTGGTGCTACAGCGTGGCCACAGTCAAATGAGTGAAATAATTAAAAGAGTAAAAGAGTGATACATGCATATATGTATGTTACCATATATTCACTCATATACATATGTATATGTATATATGTGTGTGTGTGTGTGTGTGTGTGTGTGTATGTATGTGTACATACAAACACGTATATACATACACTATATATATATATATATATATATATATATATATATATATATATATATATATATATGTATATATATATATATACTGGTAAATATGTTTACGTGCGGCGAACATAAAAAATTTCATCTTACTTGTAAGAAGAACATTAAATAAATGTACAACCCAGATGTGGATAACCTAGGACCAAGGTTTCGAACTTTACAAATTACATTTGTTAACGTAAATTTGATTAGTAATCTCCGGCTAGATTCACCTAGACAAAATTTCAAATGTCGCTACTTTTATGCCACTATTACTCGTCTGAATGCCTAGCCATTAGTAGACCGAGAACAGTGAAAAAGTTTTCAAGAAAAAATTATTAAATAGTGCATTACAGTAGTATTGCTACCCAGTAAAACAAAGCACCATCATGTTAAAGTATAAATATAGGATAGTGCTACAACAATGCACCAATATTTACTGGAAATAGCAGTCGGTAATATACGACGCTATAGTACAGTTTCACTTTATATATATAATGACAAAAATGTTTGCGGGCGGCGATCATAAAAAAATTCATCTTACCTGTAGGAAGAACATTAAGTAAATGTATAACCCAGATGTGGATAATGTAGGACCTAGATTTCGAACTTTCCAAATGCATCAGTTTATGTAATGTAAATTTGTGAAAAGTGATTTGGAAAATACAGAGTTATGCAAAATATTTAAGATGATGTCACTAAAATAAAATAAAAGCAACAACTGTTATATTTATATTGGTTGTTTCAAGAAGCTATGAAATGTTGAGAAATATTCCTCTTTTTGAAATAGAATAAAGACAATATTCAAAGAGTCAAAAGAAATGTGTTCCTATCGGTAGTCCATTGTAGAAGATACATATATATATATATATACATAGAGAGAGAGAGAGAGAGAGAGAGAGAGAGAAGGAGTAGATAGATAGATAGATAGATAGATAGATAGATAGATAGATAGATAGATAGATAGATAGAGGTAGATAGATAGAGGTAGATAGATAGAGAGGTAGATAGATAGATAGATAGATACAGAGAGAGAGGGGGAGATAACTAGCTAGCTAGCTAGATAGATAGATAGATAGATAGATAGATAGATAGATAGATAGATAGATAGATGCATGTAAATCTATGCACACAATTGCTGATATTCATATACGTATTGAAAGAGAACTCTAAATATTCAAGTAGATGGTAATACTCGGCGGTCCAGATGTGTATGCAATACATTATTTGGATGTAAGAAACTCATAATTCAGTTCATTGTACGAGGATATGATAAAAACTGTACAAGATGACCAGGAAGAAGTGAAATCTTGCATGCATTAAATTTAATCCTTCCTATTAATAACTGTATTGTTTGTTTCCAGGAATATTGACATCTGACTGTTTAAAGAAGACTTCAAAAATTACTAATTGCAGCTTCTTTTGAAAATGGATGAAATTCGGCATCAAGTAGCTGCAGAAAAAGGATTTAGCCTCCAAGAATGTTCAAGCCCACATGGTTACTACATGAGAGAATTATGTTACAAATTTATCAACAGTGTGAAAGTGGGCAACAGAAATTAGGTGGGGAAGGGAGCCATTTAAAGTTGACCGAAGGTCCGGTCGTCCTGCAACCTCCATCACAGAAGAAAAAAATAGATCGGGCTCTCCACGTGGTGATGGATGACAGGTGCTTGACCATAAATCAATTAGCCCCTGCTGTAAACATATCCCGTGCGAGAGTTTGAGAATATCGTGCACAATTAACTTGGTATGGCGAACGTCTCTGTTTGATGGGTGTCACGTCTTCAGGCACCTCACTAAAAGCACACGAGGCTGATCACATCCCAGAAAAATTTACCATTAGATTCATAACTTAATGGACTGGAGCAACGTAAAAGGAAGTAATATGTCCAAGAACATATAGCACGGCTGGTTTGCGATCGGGAGTGCAAAGCCTTAGTCATTTGACAACACCCATTCACATATGCACGCGCACACAAAAGAATTCACACATCTCTGTCAGTCTGTCTCTCTCACATAAACACGCGCTGAAAGCGTGGAAATAAACGAAAATGATTCATGAAGAGGTTCAGTTATGTATCAATTGATTTCAGGATTATGGACCAATACCCGTTTTCCTTCCTCAGCATAACACAACCAGATGAATATGATTATGAACAATTATACACACCACGCTTTCAGCGCATGTCTATGTGATACTTGAGATAGTTTAACGCCATTTGGCATCTTCCTTTAGCGTGTGGCTCCGACTGTTGAAATACTCACTAGTTGCCCTTAATATAGTTTTATAAAATACTTATATAGTTTATAAAATACTTATATAGTTTATAAAATACTTAATATAGCTTTATAAAATACTTATAAAATTATGTACTCAATTTTTACCTAATAAAATCATATATAGATTTTATCCTTAATTTTAATTAATATATATATAATTTCACCAAGACCAAAATTATTTACAGCTGAATTATCTGGTTATTCACACGTGGCTGAAATAAGCAAACTAGATTTTGAATTTTAATTTGTGTATAAATATGAACAGTTGCATATTTCACTGTGGTCATATTGCTTATAATTATATACAGTTGTGTTATGCTGAGGAAGGAAAACGGTTATTGGTCCGTAATCCTGAAATCAATTGATACATAACTGAACCTCTTCATGAATCGTTTTTAGTTTATTTCCTCGCTTTCAGTGCATGTTTGTGTAATACTTAAGGTAGTTTAGCCCCATTTGGCGTCTATCTTTAGCATGTGACTCGTCCTGTTGAAATATTCGCTAGTTGTCCTTAATATAGTTTTATAATTATAAAATTATGTATTCGATATTTAAGATGTCTAAAATTGGTTGTGTTCATAAGTTAAACTATTTATGAATTCCGAAATTGATTGTCTTCATGCTGAGGCGTTGTTTGTATTTCTCAGTTAATCTATTCTCTTTATTTAACCATTGTTGTATAAAAGTTGCTTCAATGCATTGGTAATTAGGATAAAAATGTGAAGTTTTAGAGATTCTTCGCACACCTCTTTATGTGTTAGTATATGTCTTTGCCTTGAGAAACGGATTTATGCAGTGTTGTTCTCCTTTTACGAGACATTCTTGTTTCACCTATATAGTTGTGTCTACATCCTGAACAAGTTATCACGTGGATTAAGGTTTTGGATGCACAGGTAAAATCATTCCTAATTCCGAATCTCCGGCTTTGTTTAAAATGGAATTCTGAACTTTCCAGTAGGATGAACCGTATTCTCCAGCTGGGCTACCCGGATGAGTTCTGCTAGAAATAATTTCACACCAGTTAGGATTCGCTTTAGCGATTTTGGCTGATTTTTACTTTTGATGAATTTGTATATGTGTAGAATCTTTCATCTTAGGGTCCCTAGTGAGCACAGGTAAGATTTTGAATAATAATGTTATATGGCTCATTGTTTCAAGGGTTGTGAGTAGAAATTTAGGGTAGTATTTTTAAACTGAGTGTTTTATTTCGTTTTATTTCCTTTGATGTTTTGATATCAATTCTCTTCGGACGTTTACTCCCAACACCTATTTGTGAGAGTAGATAGTGTCTATCGACTAGTATGATTTTTAAGTTTATAAAATCGCAGGTCCCGAGTATTTACATCAGACACTATTCTGCAAATCCTTTTCGCTACATTGAAGGGGTTATGTATTTTAATATATTTCGGGTGGCATGAGTGAAATAGTGGGCATTGCTTCGAGTCTATGCATCTATAATAGACGTCAGTTTCAATTTGTTTATTGAATTTTTTAAATGAAATATCAAGGAACGGAACTTCCTCTGCTGTATTCCCATGAATTTTAGTATTTATACCATTGAGCAGTGTTTTAAATTCGAACGGTGTATCAGAACTTTTATTCCAAAGGATAAAGTTATCATCCAGATACCTTTTCCAGTTCTCTCTTATATATTGGTAAAATAAGTATCCATATTTTTCTATATATCCTATTAATAGGTTAGCAAAAACTGGTGTTGCTTTTTTTCCCATCGCAATTAGACATTTGTCGGTAGTAATTGGTATCAAACAAGTAGTAATTGTTCTGGAGGATACATTTTAATGCTTCAGTTAGATACTTCTTGTTGATCCGATCTGGTATTTCTTCTGGATTGCTTTCCAGCCGGAATTTGATTTTTCCAAACCATACTGGTTTGGGATATTAGTATACAGGGTCACAAAATCGAATGACACCAAGACTGTCTCTTAAATGGTTGTTTTTTGGAGATGGTTTAGCTTATTTAGATCATCTCTAATGAAGCTTTTGATACATTTCAATGGGGGTTTCAATAGTAAGTCGAGAAAGTCGCTTAAGCGGTGGGTTTCACATGATAGGCCAGTTCTAATGGTCTTAGTTTTAAATCTCATGATGGTTTATATATCTGATGAATGTTTGCATGTTTATAGTTCTTGTGGATATTTGGGAAATCGTGAAAAGATTAGGTTCAATCTTAAAATTTATATAGTTGATTTCCTTGTCAGTCCTTTTCCGTGTAAGTGAAATAAGGATAACAGATGTTTCATTATTTTTCGTTGTTTATTGATTTCAACCGCTGAAAAGTAGCAATCGTTTTCTAGCATGGACAGTGCTAACAATTTTGCAGTAGTCCGTATTCATCAGAACTACAGCACTTCCTTTATCGGCTTCTTTAATTGTCAATTCTTTATCATTTTGCAATTAAATTAAGTTTTCCCATTAAATTAAGTTTTTCGATAGCTTTGAGGTTTGAGTTAATTCTTTGTTTGTGCAAGGTATTATAAGGGAAATTCAGAATGTTATCACAAAAGTCATCGAGTGTTTTATTCCTATCTTTTGATGGAAGATAATTACTTTTGTTTTTAACAAGTGAATCATCGTCGTTATTATAATTAAATAGAGCTTCCGTAAGTTGCAAATTTCAGCAAAATTCCGTAATATACTCTTTGATTTCATTCTTATTTGATCTGCGTGGTGTCGGGGTAAAAATTAGTCATTTTGTAAGTATGTTGACTTTTGCTGTTGAGAAACGTTTCTTCGATAAGTTTATTTCTTTGGGTTTTTTCCTGTAAGTTTTGTCCCAACGTATGGCCCTTTTCTCTGGACTGGGTTGAAAAAATGTTTGTTGTAATTACATTGCTCTTAAACCATGAGTTAGTTGTGGATGAAACAGCGATTGATACTATGCACCAAAGACCTATCATTGGTTCCTTAAATTCTACGCCCTCAGTAGATGGGGTAATGACATCAATAAGTGAATTAAATTTTGGTAGAACAGCAGGAAAGAATGCAATTTGTGCTGAGGTATAGCGATTTGGTGGTGATTACATCATGAACTTGTTAGGGCAGTCTGGAGGGATGGTGCAATCCCTAAGGACTGGAAGGATGCAATTATTCTTCCTCTCTATAAAGGAAAAAGAGTTAGAACAATGTGTGGTAACTACAGATGTATTGCTCTACGATCAGCAGCTGGTAAGGTTCTGGGAAATATTCTTCTTACTCGCCTGAATGGGTGACTCGTAAATTATGTCCTATCTGACTATCAATGTGGCTTCCGATCTGGTATAGGGACAATAGATATGATTTTCACAGCAAGACAGATGCAGGAGAAGTGCTATGAGCAGAATATGGATCTTATCCAGGTATTCATTGATTTAACGAAGGCTTTGGCACTGTGAATAGGGCCTTTCTATGGAAAATACTTGGCAAACTTGGATGTCCGGATCACTTTGTATCTATAATTAAATAATTTCATGATGGGATGGAGGCTTGGGTCAATGTCGGTAGTGGCATGGCGGGACCATTTCCTGTAGAGAGTGGGGTTAAGTAGGATGACATCCTTGCTCCAGCTCTCTTTTCTTTGTACTTTGCTGCTGCTTTTACTCATGCTTTTGCTAAGGTTAGCTCTCTGGGAATATATGTCAGGTATCGATCTTCTGGCCGCCTCCTTAATCTGCGCCGATTTGCTGCCAGTTCAAAAGTTTTCCAGTTTCTTATTCGTGACCTCCTGTTTGCAGATAAATGTCACTTAGTTATTCATACAGTGGATGACATGAAAATACTTATGAATCGTATTTCTGTTCCTTGCAAGGCATTCGGGCTCAGCATTAGCCTAGACAACACTGTTGTAATGTTCCAGCCTGCACCAGGAAATCCATATGTGGAACCAGCTATCTTGGTTGAAGGAACAATTCTGAAAGTGGTAGACAAGTCTGTCTACCAGGGTAGCATACTCAGTCATTTTTGCTCCCTGAATGATGAAATATCTTTCAGTCTGCAGGGAGCAACTGATTCTTTCCGGTCTCTTCAGTCTCGTGTCTGGTCCCCGCATGACATCACAAAGCAAATAAAAATTGCTGTGTATCGTAAATGTGTACTGACATCACTCCTTTATTCATATGAGACATGGACTCTTTACAAACGTCATGTAAGGGTCTTTGAACGCTTTCATCAGAGATGTCTCAGACACATTCTGAATGTTGGCTGGACCTTAAGAACTCCAGACACACAGATCCTAAGGACAGCTGATATCTTGAGTATTGACAAGCACCGGTTACGTTGGACTTTACGTTGGACTGGACACCTTATTAAAATAAAGGATAGCAGGTACCCTAAGCAGATGCTATATGGGGAAATTGTAAATGGAAAGAGACCTCGGCAGAAACCAAGGGTGCGATTTAAGGACTGTCAAGTCCTCATTAAAGGCCTGTGATATGCAGGAGACTGACTGGGAGAGCAATGCCTGTTATCAGCACAGAGGGAGTAAGCCGGTTAAGGAGGGGGTCGACACTTCTGAGAGAGCACGTCTTCTACATGAAGAACTTACGCGTGCTGCTCGAAAGCGCACTGCTGGTGTAGTGAATGGGGAATGCTTGGTTTGCAAAGTTTGCAGTTGTGTATGCTTGTCAAGAGCAAAGCTCATTAGCCACAACCGGTGCCGCAAATGCAAAATATAAGTTAGTCCTAGAACGCACAATGTTCCAGAAGGACAGCAATAGTCTTCCTCAGTCACGAGTGGACGGCCATCATATATGAAAATATATACACTATTGTAACAAAGAATACATACATGTTTGTTTATACATCACTATGATGTCACAGTTCTAAAATTAAACTGCATGAATCGGTGGGTAAGCTCGTATAATCGGTCAGCAAACTTTCTCGAGTTCGATTGCCACACATATTTATGCCTGTTTTTCCGTTGAGGGCTTATATACTAGACTATTTTTATAGCTAACATGCGGTGAACCCTTACAAGTTTAAGGTTATAATTATTATTTACAGAATGTCCACTCGTCATCGTTTCGCAATTTAACGCAGAATATATATATATATATATATATATATATATATAGATGATGAGACCCACTTCCGTCATGGCTGACGATGGAATTGCACCTAGAAAGTTATCCTCCCAAGCACAAGTCCGGGCAAGGTTGTTTATGGAAAACCAGCAGTCATCCATGCATACCGGCCTCCCTCTCTCTAGGCTACCAGTGTTATCCAAGGGAAAGACAAAGGCTGATACAGCTTGGCACCTGTGACGTCGCAACTCATTTCTATAGCTGAGTGAACTGGAGTAACGTGAAATAAAATGCCTTGCTCAAGAACACAACACGCAGCCCTATCACGGATTCGAACACACAACCTCACGATCGTAAGCTCGACGCTCTAACCACTGAGCCATGCGCCTTCACATATATAAATAAATAGATATATACAGATATGCGTGTGTACGTGTGTGTGTTTGTGTGTGCTTGTGTGTATGTATGTATATATATATGCCTGTGTATGGCCCAGTGGCGCAATGGCCCAGTGGTTAGGGCAGCGGACTCGCGGTCATAGGATCGCGGTTTCGTTTCCCAGACCGGGGGTTGTGAGTGTTTATTGAGCGAAAACACCTAAAGCCCCACGAGGTTCCGGCAGGGGATGGTGGCGAAACCTGCTGTACTCTTTCACCACAACTTTCTCTCACTCTTACTTCCTGTTTCTGTTGTGCCTGTAATTCAAAGGGTCAGCCTTGTCACACTGTGCCACGCTGAATATCCCCGAGAACTACGTTAAGGGTACACGTGTCTGTGGAGTGCTCAGCCACTTGCACGTTAATTTCACGAGCAGGCTGTTCCGTTGATCGGATCAACTGGAAACCTCGAC
>NC_068992.1:29293234-29295323 GCF_001194135.2 Octopus bimaculoides | reverse complement strand
TATATATATATATATATATGTATATATACACAAACACGTATGTATGTATATATGCATGTATAGATTTATGCATATATATATCTGTGTATACATCTATGTACGTATGTTTGTATGCATATGTTTATATGTGTGTGTGTGTGTGTGTGTGTGTGTGTGTGTGTGTATGTGTGTGTGTGTGCGTGTGTGTGTATATATATATGTATGTATACACATGTGTATGTATATTTTTTTCGCTGGTATGAGACTAAAAACTCAACATCTGCCAGCTGCTACTACTGCACACAGAAACAAATATAGTAACTTGTAAGTGAAGCCTGTTTATTCCATTTACTTGTGTAAATGTTTATATAAATTCTATACACTGAGTTCGCCATGTTGATCCTACTCAAGTAATAACCAGCTGTATGATAGCATATGGTAGCCGATAACAGTATAGAAGATTTTCAATGCACCTTATGAGGTTATTACCCAGATAATATTTTATGTGTGGGTGTGGATGTCTGTGTGTATACCTACGTTCACACATTATTTGTATGTGTGTGTACTTATGAAAAAATAATCTTTTAGCATGAATAAAATCTAAGTCCTTCATTCAATCTTCTGCAATGAAGCTCTGAATATCTAAGTATTAATAATTATTTCACCTAAATAACTAAGGTAAATAAATCTACTGAATTATGAATAAATCTTAGGTGATCGTCACACGCAATAGAAATGATGGAGTTGCTGACGAGAACATAACGTCATTAGGAATCCTTATAATGACGAGTATAATTAACATTTATGATAATTATGATCAGGTATATAAGCATATGCTTATATACCTGATCATGGACGTAAATTCTAAGGAAAGGTATTTACTTATAGCTTGAATACCATTTTGGGGTGAGGTTTTTTGTTGTATTTTGTTTTTGTGCTTCTTTACCAGATTAGCTTCAATCAAGGTGTGATATGGAAGCGTTCCAGCCTTGAGCATTTCATTTCATATTCAGATTATTTATGCAGGGATGCTTTGACATATATCGTTCACTGTTACCAGTGTGAAATTACGGCTTGAAGGAAATGAAAATTTCTCTCTTATATGCGGCAAGTTGATTCACCGAAACTTTCCCTTTCGGTTTGTTCTAGATAAAATATCTACCACGTGGAGCAAGGTGTCTATAGAATTAAATACAAATCAAGATATAGAATAACTCTCGCCTGTGATCTAGTTATCCTAAGTAGCAATTACTTTTCTTTTATTCAGGCACAAACCGATTCTTAAAGGTCATGTTGGTGATATTGTAATAATTATTTACGTCACTTTATTGCAGGTATATGTATATTGTATCTACTCTTCCGTTGTCCAGAAATCAATATTTGCCTCTGCGATTTGGTATTTCAAATCGAAGCAGGAAAATATGACTCATTATCATGCATTAATTTGATGTTTTACGGCTGAGTAATCAAAAGAAAGAAACATGTTGGTAACGAAGAGATCGAGGACGAAGACGACGACGACGAAGACGATGGTGATGATGATGATGATGATGACGATGAAGATGATCATGATCATGATTATGAGGATATTGTGGAAGATGGAAAACATAAATTGAAACATACAATACGCTGAAAATTCCCCACGGATAATTAATGATGAAACAATACTCATGACTTAACTCACTGCTAAAATAAACACGTACAGTTCACATTAGTCTCAGGTAAAATAAGCAATCTAATGGCCGACCGACAAACTACAAGGAATTTATACGAAGAAATAGAATTATATTTAACAGTAATACAATTATGGCACCGTTGTATATTCATTACAACATACTGAAAATATTTGTTCTTCACATCTGCGTGTGTGATACATTCAAGTATATGCGCGTGTGTATCTATATATATATATATATATATATAGGGAGAATTCACAAAAAACAACTGACGAAGACAGGTGGTGTAGAAAACAAATAGATGTATTAGTATAAGGCTCGGGAATTGAAAAAAGATTTTAACGTTTCGAGCCTACGCTCTTCCACAGAAAGGAACACAGAAAGAAACAAGGAGAGAAAAAAATGTGTGTAGTGGTCAGCGATATATATATATA
>NC_068992.1:29278135-29293221 GCF_001194135.2 Octopus bimaculoides | reverse complement strand
TATATATTCGTATAGCCTTTTACACTTAATGTACACGCACTGACAATAGTCCAGTTACTGCAGTATCGGTCCCGTGATAATATCTCTGATGGACGTGCTGTGTTAAAAACTCATTAAATATCGGGGAGGGGTGAAAATCGACCCAGCAACAGCCTGTGAGAATTCAGGTGCATTTTGGCCTTTTAGCGCCTATTCAATAATGTTCTCTCAACCAATTGCGCGCAAAGATGAGAATTCGTCGTCTCCGATATAGCAAATGGTGAAAAACAAATTCAACGTTGTTATGATTAGTCATTCAGCTGAGTGAAAGTCCGGTAAACGCACCTAAGGCAGTGTCAAATCATAACAGTTATTTATCCATCGTATTTAACGTATATTCTATGTTGATACGTATATTACTGCGACATTTCTCCTGAAATATCATCCCTTAAGGACTTGCTGTATTAAAAACACAGTAAAATCGAGAAAAACGAAAATCGTCCAGCTCACGGCCTGTCAATGATGTATATAGATTAAATATAACACATAGTCGGCTATTTTAAGTTAATACTGCCTCAGTTGAATTTATAAGATCTTTATTCAAACAGGCGGCTGTTGGCAACACCGGTGAATGTCGCGATTAAATACATACATACATACATATATACATACATACATACATACATACATACATACATACATACATAGAGGTAAGAACGTAGGCCGATACAAATGCATATATGTGTGTATGTGCGTGTGTGTTTGTGTACATGTATATATGTATGTATATATATATTTGTATATATATATAGATAGATATATATATATACCTGCATACATATATATATATACATACATAGGTATGTTTGTATGTACGTATGTATGTATGTATGTATGAATGCAAAGCGAACAGCCGCCTGTCTGAATAAAGATGTAGATTTAACTGAATCAGTATTAAAATAAATTAACCGTCTATATATCATCTTTAATCTATATACATCGTTGAGAGGCCGCGGGTTGGACGATATTCGTCTTTCTCAAAAAAATTGTGTAGAGAAACAATGCTAAATAGCACAATGAGCATCATTTAAGAAGGAAATGGCAAATAGTTATAAAGGTACGAGAAAATCGTGGAAAACATAAATAAAACATTTAACGGGTATTCAAGACTAGTTTGAAAATCAGTATTTCAATGTAGAATCTGTTTAAAAAAAGGAGGGAAGTTGAAAATGCTGTCATGGAAGGCGACGTATGAATTACGAATTAACGGAGAATTTAGAATTCTTGAATTTTTGTATGCCTAAGTATAAAAATTACAATATGAAGATAATTTTTAAAATTTCGTGTAATGTAAAATTATACGCAAGTACAACCTCGGTATGTATGCACATGTAGGTATGAAGAAAACTGTACGGAGTTTGGTAAAAACATCCTCGCCGAGCCATAGTCTCATAACCTCGGTTACCCGGATTGTGTGGTGTATATACACTGCCAGTGAACGGGACGCCAGTCCGTCCCAAGATTACTCATTTTTCCAGTTGAGTGGACTGAAACAACGTAAAATGAAGTGGTTGGCTCAAGAACACAACGTCTGGTTCAGAAATCGAAGCTACAATCTTACGTGGCTTAAGCACTAAGCCACAGGCATCACAAAGTTTGGGGTGTAAGGTGAGGGGTGTTATGGCTTCAATGGTTGGCGCAGAATAAAGGGACCTAGAACGATGCAGTGACGAACTAATTTTGTGTGCTAAAGTAAATAAGGAAGAATGTTAAAGAAGTGATTTTAAATTCTCAAATGCAGGATAATGCTAATAATATAGCCTGAACAGGATAAGCTACCCCTATTTTGCAGGGAAAAGCGTTGGCGTCCTAAAAAGAGTTCTCTGGAAGTGTGAAAATTTAGGATGTTGATTATTGGTTTTAAGCGCATTATATATTATGTTGTTTTGTTTTTGTCTTGTCTTTCATATTTTAACTTGAGTAATTGCTGTTTTTGCAGGCAAGAGAATTTTTTTAAAGTTCAAAATAATCTCGGAATGAAGCAGTTTCCACGGAACACAGATGTCAGATTTTATATTCTATTTTACGACTTAATGTTATAGCTGATGTTCGGTTTGTATTTTATCCTCCTTTCTTGGACAACATAGGATCTGCATTTATATTAATATTTCGGAAAGAGCTTTGTAATATTTTGAATTGTTAGGCCTTTGAATTGTTAGGCTTTTGAATTGTTAGGCTCCACAGTTACGCATACGTAAGGTTTGGTTGAGCTTTTGTTTTCAGCGAGGGACTTACTCGGTATACTACTGGATCTTTTAAGCACAAACCACATGATGAGCAGTTTATAGCGTTTTTCCGGTTACATGTTAGGGTAGGTTTGGTGTTGTTGGTGTATTTGGTAAGAATGCAGCAAAGTTAGATAGACAAGTGTAACTAATTTTAACATTATTTCGGTTCAGTGTTGTATAGTATCTGCATTTTCGAGGGTAGAGATTATCTTTATCTTTTATCTCTTACATGTGTCACTAATTAGATTGCAGCCATACTGGGACATCCCTTGAAGGGTATTGTCGAGCAAATCGCATCGCTACTTACGTATTAAACCTAGTAATTATTCTATCGACAAATTTTCGCCCAGCTGCTAAGTCATGCGGAGGTAAACAAACCAACACCCGTTGACAAGTGGCAGGGAGGTCAAGCGTAAAAACATTCTCTCGAGTTGCTCAAAGCCAAAATAAGTTGTGGTGACACGACGAGTTAGGGAAAATGATACACTGGAAACATTGAAAAGAGGACGATAAAGAGAAGCAAGCGGAGGCTAAAGAGAGGCAACTGGAGTCGTAGATCTGAAAAATCCAGTGGATTTTCCTATCCAAACGAGCCAGGTGCTTCAGCACAACAAAGTTGACCTAGTGGTGGCGGACAAGGTGAACCTCATGTCCTCTAGAACTGGTGATGCGTGTCCCTTTTGACTTGCGAATAGTGAAGAAGGACATGTTTTAAATAGGAGATAGTTTGACTGCGGAAAATGAAAAAGGTAAAAACAGTGCCAATTAGTATTGCTGGGTCCTTGAGAAAAGTATGAGAAGGCGTCAAGAGGAATATAAACGAAATCGAAAAAAAAAGTGCCCAGTAGAAGTGTTACAAAAGGTTTGCCTCCTTGGCACAGTCAGAATCATCAGGGAAGTAAGTATTAGGTAATTGAAAAGAACAGATGGCATGGTACTGTAGGATGCAGGCAACAAGACCGCTACTCAAGCAAGACTCCATGAGTTTCAACAATACCTGAGTTAAAAGAAGAAAAAGAAGAACAAGAACAACAACAACAACAATAACTACAACAACAACTTCTACAACAACAACAACAGCAACAAGTACGGAGCTCATAAATTGAATTGAAAATAGGATAAATCGGGAGATATAATGTATAGAGATATACATACGTTATGATCCCACATTCTTGGATTATGGAGTGTATGAACCTATTTGGTATTGCATCGAATGTTGAGCGATTGTTTGGAAAAAGTATGGCGAATTGGAGGACGGACCTGACAGCATACAGAAGAAGTTTAGGGACAGTAGAAATTAGGAGGGCCATCTTCCAAGGGGACTGCCTGTCCCCACTGGTCTTTGTACTGTGCTTGATACCACTAACACTGATTCTGAGGAAAACAAAATCTGGGTATGTATTCAAAAGACGCCAACAAAATGTCAACCATTTGTTATTCACGGACGACCTCAAACTTATTGGTAAAGATGAAGCCCAAGTCAGTTCTCTCGTTGATACGGTATACCTTTAGTGCTGATACCAGAATGGAGTTCAGACTGAGAAAGTATGGTATGTTAGGTTTGAAGAGAGGCAAAATCAAGTGTATGGACGGGCTAACGATACCGTAGGGAGAGGTTATGAAGCAGATAAAAGAGACGGGCTATAAGTACTTAGGGATTTTGGAAATAGATAAATTGATGGAGAAAGAAATGACAGAAAAATTTAAGGTAGAGTACTTGCGCAGACTGAGACTGATCCTTAAGTCGAAATTAAATGGACGGAATAAGATCGAAGCAATCAACACCTGTGTGGTTTCGCTCCTTAGATATGGAGCAGGGGTAATCGCGTAGACAGTAGATGAACTAAACAGCTTAGACAGAAAAACAATGAAGTTGCTAACTAGATATGGATTACTCCTTAAAGTGCCACAGACAGACTGTATATACCAAGAAAAAGTGGGGGAAGAGGACTTATTGGATGCGAACACAACATTAGAGTAGAAGAAAGCAACATAGAATGGTGTGTAAAATATGCCACAGAACTGTTATTATTAGAAGAAGGTTAGGCTTGTTCAGGATGAAAGGTTGCAAAGATAAAGCTCTATACAAGAAATTAAAAACGAATGAAACTGAAAATAGGTGGGTAGAGAAAAGAATGCATGGTCAATTTAATAGGGATGTTGAAGATAAGACAGACAGAGAAAAAAGATGGCTGTGGATGACTAAAAGTGATTTAAAACCGGAAACGGAGGCTCTAATCTGTGTTGCCCAAAAGCAAGCAGTAAGAACAAACTACATAAAATACAGAATAGACAACACATCAGAAAGTGATAAGTGCAGAATTTGTGGACAAAACGGTGAAACCATGTGGCATATTACCACCCAAGGTACGCCACTAGCCCAGAAGGAATATAAGAGACACCACGACAATATAGCAAGCCTTGTCCATTGGACACTTTGCAACAAGTCTGGACTTAACAGAGCAAAAAATTGGTACCACAAACATGAAGGCATCGTCTAAAATAGAAATGCAAAGAACCTATGGGATTTTATGATTCAGTGCGACCATGAAATAGAGAATAGGAAGCCGGTCATAGTCTTAATCGAGAAAGAAAACAAACTATGCTGTCATAGATATAGCATGCCCAGCTGACAACAAGGTATGCGATGAGGAAGAAAGAAAAGTCGAGAGATATGACAGGTTAGCTTGGGAAGTTAAGCAGTTGTGGTCGATGAAAAAGGTAGCAGTAGGATCAATAATTGTCGGAGCCCTGGGAACTGTGAGCAAAAATCTCGAGAAGTACATGGAACAAATAAGGGCTGCAATAATGGTGAAGAACTTGCAGGAAACAGCACTGTTTGGAACCGCTCGAATACTCCGGAAGGTGCTCGAAAAATAAGAGGTGTTACCTTATTTCACTGGTAGTGAACAGCTGACACTGTAATACATCTGCAGCGTTAGATGTAAGAAGAAGAAGAAGAAGAAGAAGAAGAAGAAGAAGAAGAAGAAGAAGAAGAAGAAGAAGAAGAAGAAGAACAACAACAACAACAACAACAACAACAACAACAGCAACAACAACAACAACAATAAGATGGAATCTGGCATTTCAAAGTTTGCGGTGCTCACTTTGAAACGGGAGAAAAGAGCAGATTGTAGGGGAACAGAATTGCCAAATGGATAGTGAATGGAAGACCCGGATTATGACGGGTACAAATACCTTGGTATACTGGAGCTGGACAATATCTTGCACAGAGAAATGAAAGGCAAGGTCATCAATGCATATTTGGAGTCCCTCAAGCTTCTCTTGAAGTCAAAACTCAATGCAAGGAACCTTGTGATTGCCATCCACACATGGGCAGTGCACCTGTCCTGAAATTGACACGAACGGAGATTATCAAACTCGATTGCACTACCCGAAAGACAATGACAATATATCGTGCCCTACACCCTAAGGCGAACGTACACAGGTTCTACATGAAGAGAGGTAAATATGGACGGGCGTGCATCAACAGGGAAAGAAGAAACATGACAGAGTATTTGGTAAATAGCAAAGACTTGCTACAGTATACTGCTAATGCAGAAGGACTTGAGAGTGCTCATGGACTTGAGAGTGCTCATGAATTCCGATCAAGAACAGCTAACGAGAGAGAAGAAACTTTACTTCGCATGGAACTACATGGTCGGTTCCACCGTGAAACTACCACCTTAAAAGACCAAGAAGCATCATGGAGGTGACCTAAGAAAACACAAACTGAATGCCTAATCATCGCTGCCCAGGATCAAGCATTGAGTACCAACTCAATGAAAAGAGATATACACCACACAAGAGCAAAAAACATTTGCAGAATGTGTGGGAAGAGGGTCGAAAGCATGACTCAGATTGTTAAAGCTTGTGAAAGTCTTGCGCAGAAAGGGTACAAGCGCGGACACGACAATATAGCTCCAAAACTTCGCTGGCTACTATGCCGGAGGTATGGATACGAGGTAACTGGTACTTGGTCCCAACATACAGCGGAAAAGGTGATGGACAAAAAAGGGAAGGTAAAAATCCCCTTGGACTTTGACTTCCAGACAGACAAAGTTTTAGAGCAGCGGAGGCCGGATATAGTAACCTTTAGGAGGGACAAACAAGAGTGCCTAAAAATCGACGTAGTAGTGCCAGGAGATCAGCATATTATCATGAAAGAGAAAGGATTGATAAATATGGAGACCTGAGAATTGAGATCACCAAGACGTGGAAGATACAAGGGTCAAACATAAAGTTCTTCCTTGTTGTCATCGGAGCTTGGATTCAATATTACAACTACTGAAGAACCATCTGGAAACTTTGGAGATACTCTGCAATCTAGGTGTATTGCAAAAATCGGCATAACTTGGAATTGAACGCTTATTACGTAAAGTACTGTGATGGTGTTAGTTTTGTTGGTGTTGATGTTAGTGTTGGTTATCGTGGAGCTGTTTGCGTGAGTGGTGTTTGTATTTTTTATTGTGGATGTTGTTATGTTTTGTAGAGTCTTCGTTTGAATTTTTTCTTTTTTTTTTGGGGGGGGGGGGTGAGAGTGAGGCCTTTTGGTGTTCCTTCATCGTCACTACTGCAAGATGAGGTGTCAATGGCTGTAAGTGTGTCTGTGTGTATGTTTATGTTTTTGTTCATGTGTGTATTATTGGGGGGAGTGGGAGTGCTTTCCTCGTTTCCCCCTAGCGTGGTCAATGATTTGGTGGCGTTTCATTTCTTATTGCTTTTAGTTTTGCCGCTGCTAGTGTTGGTTGTAGTCCTCGCACCAATGTAAGCAGCAGTGGAGAACTTCGACTCCTTGCACTTTTTATCAGTTGAGGTCAGAAGGCTCGCAAATGGGTTGTTTCTCTACAAATGAAACTATGTGGCCTTTTGCCCTCAATCATTATGTGTATCACCGTCTCGTTTTAGAGGTGGATGTGATCCGGGATTCTTTTTACGTTTTCTGGCCTGATCTGGAGACGTATCTCCAGGTCAACTCCGGTAAGTCCTCCCTGGCGGTTTTTATCACCTCCATCGGGACAGTATCTGACCTTGCTTGATTACGTATCCCGGAAGCCACCACATATCAAGTCCTGGTGGAATCCTCAGAATGCAGACACGTGCTGTCCTTTTTCCCATGTGAGAGGGGTACATAATAACCTTGTTGGTTTTGTAATGGATCATTGATTGCATCATAGCGAAGGCTTCTTACATAAAAAGCACCGAAATGGTGCCGTATTATCTGCCCCTCGCTCTGTACTTGATGTAATAACTGACACATCTCAGCGCAACTTCAGTATCTGCTTGTGCTATTGAAACCGCTTTATTTGTCTTTGCTGAAATACATCTGAAATGTACCGTTCTACTCTCCACATCATCGATGGCCTATCTTGGGACAGTTAGGTTGGCCCAAGTTTGTTCGTGATTGATGAGTTTCCGAGCCTGGGCCAACTTTCCATCTTTGTTTGTGATGTCTAGGTTGAATCGTGGTCTCAGTTTGGCTGCTACCGCTGCGAAATTGTTCTTGTTGCTGTTAGTAATATTGGTATCGTTATTGTTGTTGCTGTTGCTATCCTTGTTGCTGCTGTTGTTGTTGCTGCTGCTCTTGGTGGTGGTGGTGGTTGTGTTGCTGACGTTGGTGTTGATGGTGGTGTTGATATGTTTGCTATCGTTGTTGTTGCTGTTCTCATCGCTGCTGCTGCTGCTGCCATTGCGGTCTCTCGTATTATTGATGTTGTTACCACTACTATTACTGCTGCTGCTGCTGCTGCTGTCACTGATGGTAGCGATGGAGATGGTAGCATTTCCGTTTGTGTTGTAGGTGTTTGTATTTTCTTCTCTTGTTTCTGCGGTGGTAAAGGGGAAGAAAGAAGCAAAGGAAATTCATTTTCCTACGTTTCACGTGCGCTATTGTTATTATTGTTGTTTTTGTTGTTGCTGCTGCTGCTGCTACAGCAGTCGCTGTCTTGTTCAACTTGGCTGTTCTGTTTTGCAAATCACTTAGATCTTTTGTCGGCTTGCCGTCTTCTGAACCAAGTACTGTAAGATCATAGTCCCGGGAATTGGGCTTTTCCTTACAGGCGCTGCTCTACTAGCCTTCCTTTGGGGTACAGTTTTTTAAAGCGTTCCCTTCTTTTTAACTTTCTCCACTGCGCTTAATAGTCTACAACTACCGTTCATTGTTAGTTTCGTCATCATATGAATATGATATAAATTATGGACTGAGTTGGGATTTCTTTGAGTCGGCTTCTGGAACATAGGACGGAACGATTTTCTTCACCATCCTCAGAGATGTATTATGTGATGCATATCACGGTACCCTGGAATCAGCAACTCTTTAGTTCTGTTCTTGTTCTCACCTGACTCTGCAGCTGACTGCAGTTTTCTTTCTTCTTTGCTTTTCCAGCCATCATAAGTAATAGCTGGTCTTTCTCCCCAGCAACTCTAGTTAGCTTGCTTTTCTTTCCGCGTCAACAAGAGGAAACAGCTCTGGAATAGCTATATGGTCTTTTGAGTTTCCTGTCCATACACACATCAGCCGACACAAAATATCATTTTTAGTCACTTTGGTGCTCATGACTGTTTTGTACAGTTCTATAAAGTATATGACGATGCAATGCCATCACCAATGTCCTTCACCTTGTCCGAAGTATTGTGGCACAAACTCATGGACAGATGACTGATGCTCGATTTCCTTTTACCTTTCTTGCTTCGTCCTCAGATTTAGAATCCATATATGTAGTTCTATAATCCCTACTCCGGCCGTCTGTCGGCCAGTTGTCACTTTGGCGACATTAGAAAATCCTTTTTCTTTTCGAGATACAGAGACATGTGACCTTCCTCCTTGCACCCTCTTGCTACCTTTCAGGTATAAAATTCTCATTGGTCACATAACTCTTTCCCGAATATATTTTTCTCAGCTAAGAATACATTTGAGCACCAGTTTATTAGTTAAAAATGCTAGTGATAAAGCTTTTGACAAACTGTTGTACTGTTCAAAACAACACTTTTACCAATTTAAATTTAATTTATTTTCTTAGTTTAGAAAAATGTGTACTTGTGTATATGATGTTTTTATTATTAAAGTTTTGTAGGAGGTTATATTTGTTTAATTAAGAAATTTTTCGTTCTCGTGCATCATGTTGTCTCAAAACAAACTAAATTAGTCACTCGATAGAAAAGGGTGATATATAAGTGCCAGGCTGAAATAAGTACAGGTGTTAATATGACAAATTAAATATTGTTTGAATGGGCATCTTAGCATGACTGCAGTGCAATGACAGAAACTAGCAAAAGGATAATAGGATTGAGCAATTAAAGCTCTAATAAAGATGACTTCTTTAATGCTTTTTATCTTATAATTTTCGTTTTGTAAATACACTGAAGACACCGATGGGTTATTGCAGATGGGTTTCAAGACTATCCATGGAATTGTGAATCTTAAAATGGGTTCTTTAGTAGTAGATGAATAACATTGAAATGAACCAATTAATTTAAACGAGCGTCAATTAATCAAGTTTTACCAACACCCAACAACTTGCTCGTTTATGACCCCTGGATTTCAGACTGGTGCAAAGGTCGTTCAGCATAATCTGTCAAAATATTTGATATCCAGGGCAATGATACATGGTTTCTGAACTATGTCCAGTTAAATGAGAAAGGGTTACAAGAATTTCTAATATGATTAATCTGTTGCCCGGTTAAGTACCACTTCTCGGACTTAGGTGCCAGGCCACCGATCTGTGATTGACTTCTGCGCACGTTACTTGGAGCAGACACCTTCATTTCTCTTCGGATTAGACAATACAAACAAATTATTAAAATTTATTTGGAAGTCGAATAACCTGCTCGAAATTAGTTGATTTACATTATTTTACAACAGATTGCCCAGCAGTAATTTAGATATCAATAACTTCATTATGTTACCGGTGTTGTTGAGAAATGCTATTGGTCAATATTTGGCAGAAATGATCAAGGTAATTTTCTTACTTATCCATACTCAACCTAACACTTAGGGATGAAGGAAATGCTGGGAGTACTACCAAAACCTTCACTTTAAGGGAATAACATCTGAATACGATCACGAAGGGAAATCTGTCCGGGTATTTTTCCCCTGAATTATCTTCATATCATTTGTCTGAAGAGAGCACTGATAATATCTGATATTTTGCGGGAGATCATTAGTGATTCGTTTAAGTGGGAAGATGTTTTCATATTGTCTGCCCTTATATTTCTAATGATATGAAATTAACATTATATATATTGGTTGTTACAAAAAGTTTCTCCGGAATTTTACAAATATTATCATTAAAATAGATATGTGTGTGTGCGTGTGTATATGTGTGTGCGCGTGTGTATACATACATGCATGCCTACATACATGCATACATACATATATACATACATGCATGCATGCATTCATGCATACATACATACATACTTACATACATACATACATATATGAACATATTGTCAGTAGTAAAATATGGTATTATAAAGCATTAAGATCAAGAACATGTAAATGGGAAGTCAAACTTAAAAATGATCATTTTAATATATACCTTTTCCTGTAAAAATGAAAGTTGTCAGCTTCACAATTCCAGCAATATTATTGGTAGTCAACGCGCAACACTCTCTCACAGATTCACTGATCAATTTGAACAAGGAGCAATTGCAACACACTACATCATATAACAAATCTAGACAGGAAAACATTAACAGATAATACTTCCATACTTTATCATATTCCCCATAGAATTAGACGATTTATTGAGAAATAGATCATTATGGAAGCAATAATTTTATCGCGTCATAAGATTTCTATAGACGTACAACTTACACACGTCACCATTCCAAATGCGATAACGTATATTATAATAAAGGAGAATAGAATATGTAATACCTAATACATGAGAGTGAAACAGTACAAAAACATTAATATAATAACAAATAAGTAAACAGTTACATAAGTGTGCTATACGATGCAATACAATGCAACAAATGGCTGAGCCGCTGTAGCGAAATACCGTCATAATACCATAAAAGAACATTAAGTTAGGCGTCCAATATACCTTTCAATATAGCTCTGCTCGATCAGAGCTAACCCAAACTAAGCTTCTACAACAATAACAGCAACAGCTGCTTTTATTACATAACGATCCTTATCACCCCACCACCACCACCACCACAAGAATCCTCTACGTAGTTGTTCGACCTCCAAGAAACAGCAGCAAATTCTCTTCTAATCATAGATTAATATCTTCGAAAACCTAGGACTCATAGGATACATTAGACATGAAAATCTATGAACAATTAAAGGTCAAATCGCCGTGACCATAGGTTTTCTTAATCAGAGCTGTTCTGAAATTAAACAGCAACCACAATAGAGGATTATTAACCTGCAAGATCTAGTGGTCAAAGTCCTCTCAAATACCATCTTTTTGCCAATAAAGAATAATACATTAAATCTATAAATGTTTATCGAAATAAACTACGTCGGAAAAAAATGATGCAATTGCCTCGACTACAGTGCATGATCATATCATGCACTGAGCTTAAAAGCAACATCAAAAATACAAATTAACACATATTATATAAGGTTACATTATATTAACTAACAGCTAGTTAGATAATATTATGCAATCCGTTACAGTATATAACATATGTGTAATATGGCTTCGATATTAAGATATTTCAAGGTACAAAGTTAAATTAATTTCACTATATGACAAGATATAATGCTAAGAGCAATAACAAAATATATAACACTAGATACCATAAAAAATATTCATGAATAAGTTGATCGAATACTTATATGTGGGTACACATGTGTTGTGATCTATGTATATGCGTTAGTGTGTTTACATATAAATACATAAACGCATATATACATGTACTTACATGCATAAGGATGCGGTGTTATTTATATAATTATGTTCATACATGTAAGGTATCATTAGTATGAACGAAATAAAATGTAGGATATAAAATCATTTAGAAAATTTGTTAGTGCATGCGTGTGCGTGTCTACGTGTGTTCCGCAATTTGCATGTAAGTGTGTGTGTGTGTGTGTGTGTGTGTGTGTGTGTGTGTGTGTGTGTGTGTGTGTGTGTGTGTGTGTGTGTGTGTGTGTGTATGTGTGTGTGTATGTGTGTGTGTGTGTGTGTGTGTGTGTGTGTGTGTATGTGTATGTCTGTGAGCGTCCGTGTGTTTGTCTATGTGTGTGTATGTGTGAGTGCATTTGAATGCCTAATGAGAAGTCTTCTTTACTGCGTCTGTACTTGCTGAATAACAGCCAAATATTCCTCAAATCACATCATGTCTTCTTAGAAGAGTAAGACACTTCAGAAGAAGTAACGCTATGTCTGTTACTCTTGAACAAATGATAGCATGGTTAAAACCGAAACGTATTTCTCTGTATGCTGAAGTAGGGACGGAAGATTTAAATATTTAAGTAAAAACACAGTCTAGTTCAGTCCCACTACGCGATACATTATATATATATGAATGTATATACATGCATATATGTATATATATATATATATATATATATAATGTCAGGTTGCTTGTGAGGTCTCTCATGAGTGCTGCTTGTAGCATGGAATCTAGTACAACCTGTTACATGATCGGCTAGTAGGTGACTAAACCGAGACCCCCACTAGGTTATTCTGGTCAGGAGGGTTGCTAGAATTCCGGCAGGACTAAAAACAAGACCTGTGAAAAAGACGGATGAACTTGCTGTAGGTTCAATGGGTATCTAGCTATAGCACGGGACCTCGGAAATTTCGGGTTCATATCCAGCGTACTGGAAGACCAGGACAACCCCTCAGCTTTTATTAACGCATGTCTCCAAGAGAAGATTTACTCTGATAGAAAACCAGGTATGCTATGAGAATAGCACTGTACCTCTAGGGGAATCTTTCGCTTGCACTTGAAGTTATGGTACTCCCACATTCCTGAGCCAGTGGCCTATATTGGTACTTGATATCTTTCCTCGCCTTGTCTATGTCGTGCAAACCTTATTGAGCCTAAATTGTTGCACAGCCACGTTAACGTTTTGCATGGGCATTGCTGATTATTCTTTTAACTTTGGACTTATTGTCACCTGTGGAGCCACAAGTGTAAAGTATACACTTTTCTGAGTGCAGAATGTTTTCAATGATCAGTGATGGTCCTCATCGGTCACGAGTGGACAACCTTCATGTGTGTGTGTGTGTGTGCGCGCACATGTGTGTGTATTTCATGTATGTATATGTATATGCATTTATTTACATGTATGTATGACATGGTATTTACATGTCAGTGTGTGTGTTCATTTGTACGTTTCAGTTTGTTCCCCCTTCCACTTGAGAATTGGTCTTGATCTGTTTACGTCCTCACAACTTACCGTTTTGGCATAAGTGACTGATAGAATAATTACCAGAGTTGAATTGCTGGGATTGATTTGTTCGACTAGGTGTACAAGGTGGTATTCCGTCATATTTTCAGTTCAATGCCGGGAACAAGCAAGAGTTAAGAATTAGTATTTAAAATATAGTAGTAAATAACAGGATTCATTTGATACAATATTCAGAGAAATATGAAATCACACAAATCAGACAAAATAGATAATGATATTACATTGTAAGATACAAGGAATTCGATAGCTGCAGGGTACATTCAATGTGCAGCAACGAACATCTATAAAACAGAACGTTGTCGTGGTAATTGTTGTTGATTCTTTTTGAGGTTGTTTATTATCTGCCACGTTGTGATCGGGCAGACCTATGATGAAAGATGTAGCAGCTGTTGTTCAGACATTTAAACACAACACCGATAGAATGTTTTACTCCAAATTGGTATGAAAATGGACATGCTAATCTCCAAGCCACCCTTTTGTTTTATAATAATTAGTCTGGAAAGAGATGTCACAATTATTCAACTCGCAAAGCGATCAACTTATCATATAAGGATCATGATACGGAGTGATTCACTCCGGCATTGATCAACTCACTAACTGACTCATTCTTGAAATGATCTATGCATGATGTGATGGATGCATGAAGCGATCGATACCTGATGTGGTTAATTCTCAAATTACACAATTTACGAAGTGATCCCTTCATCCTTTATTAACTGATAGATACATAAATTGAGCAACACACAGAGACCAATTTATAAACCGATGATTACTCATGTATTGATCAGTTCGCTTATCGACGGACCAACTTAAGTTAACCGACGCATGAATAAATTCAATCCTGAATATTTCTGCTGATCATTAGATATATGACAAAACTAAAGTTAGTCTCCAGTGGAGCACTTCTACATTTGGTTCATTTTACAGATATGCTAAGCCACATCCAAAAGAGTCGTAACTCGCGGATACATTCATTCCTCTAGAGTCACTTATTTTTGCTTTTTCTGTCACTGTTATTGGGACTTTCGTTTCTCGAAACTCACTGGTGTCATGCCATGTCTATTCAGGGACTCCAGAGTGACAGACCTTTTCTCTTGTCGTCACCAATATTGTGTTCACTTCACGTTTTCCACCCCCAAACCGTTGCACCTGATCCTTTCTTGACAGACTGATGGCCCACTTTTCTGGAATCCTCTCGCTGTCCACAATTTTGCAATATTACCATTTTGTAATATCGTTCTCATCTATTCCAAAGAATCCGCGAAAGTCATGGATAGTGCTCTTTCTTGGGACCAAAGGAAGAAAAAAATTGTAAAACGAAATTATTCTACATCAAATGCAGTCGAGTAATTACAAAGATGCGAAAAATTGCCTCATCAAATCATTTCGTTCATGTCGGAAGATAATTTTATATTGATTTGGAGGGGCAACTCCTATGAAAC
>NC_068992.1:29275385-29277773 GCF_001194135.2 Octopus bimaculoides | reverse complement strand
ATATATATATATATATATAAAAATATATACAAATTAGAGCATTAAATCTCCATTTTCTCAATATATTTTGTCTAAAATCATGAGTAATGTTTATAAGTTTGTTTCTGCCTTAAGCTATTTATTGTGACTGCAAGCGAAACATTATATTTCATATTGCATCGGATTGTCAAGTGCTCAGGAATGGAGACAAAATCATCCACTAATTTGGATAGTTTCGCATCCTAGCCGAAGAAGTGTCATCTTATATATTTCCCGTCGAGAAACCTTCGAGTAGAATCATTCATATCTTAGGAAACATTGTTAAAAAATGTTTTCCAGTGAATTTACTTCTAAAGCACGTTATATTTTCTAGTTAAAACGTCCACTTTTACGCTGCTCACAGCTATCATAAATATAAGTCAAATAAAAAAAAAACTACCAGCTTAGAAAAAGATATGCATTGTCTAATTTAGTCATAGATACACTTCTGTTGGACGTTATCCGTAGGGATACTGTTGGTCTTTTATCAGTTTGATCAGGGCGAGGCTGAAGCAAAGTGACCGTTCCCAAAGTTTAATACATTTTGAAGTTGTGTACAAGAGTAAACATTTATTATAGTGCTACTTAAGTTTTATAATTTTCAAAAACTCTATATAAAGTTTTATAAAATTCAAATTTTACTTAATACCATTATTATATATTTCGGTTAAAATTTTGTATCTCTATGAAATATAAATATAAAATCTCTAATAATTTCTTTTGCTTTTATTAGTAAGAGCCATACAGTAAATCACAACTCGGTTTATGTCGGCCACAACACCTGTCGGCCACGCACGTAGCTATTGTTTTTCAAAACAGAACAAGATAAAGATTACTCAGAGAATCGGAATCTTTACACGATCTCCAAACCCATTTATTATTCTAATGATTTTAGCAAAAGTATGAGAATCAAAATACTTATATTGTATCGTTTCAAAATCCCTATGACTTTATGCCTTGTCTAAAGAAGTCTAAAAATGGTACTTTAAAATGATTTTCCCTACTATCTGTTTTCGTATTTTCTTTTCAGACCTAATGTTTTAAGGGGAACATATTTTCTGAAAGGTACTAAAAATTTCAAAAGCCAATGGAAAATATTCTGTTTTTTTGTCAGAATCATATTCTCATTGCATTCAATTTCGAATAATATTCTCAGATACCAGTGTTTGTTTTAGATAAAGGAGGAAAGAAATAACAGAATGACGCAGTAATAAAATATTCTGAAGTTTCAAAATGCTTTCTTTTATACTTAGCAAATATTGTTGTTAAGTAACCATAGATGACGTAGTTGTTAGGGAATAGACTGTGAGGTGATTGGTTGAAAGTCTGAAGCTTATTACAAGCGATCGTATATAAAAAAAACAAGAAATTCATCTTACCTGGACCCACGTGACCCATTCTTACTGTATGTAAAGCAGCAAAAACGCTGTTTGGTTAATGATTATTTCTTTAACTTGGGAAAGGTAATGTGTAAACAACTGTTGTATGAATACTTTGTAAGTGATCCTGAAAAGTTTAAGATTTCCAGTAATTCGATGTCTGCCGTTTTAAGTGGTTGAGAATAACAAACACAATGACAGCAACAACAACAACAACAACAACAACAACAACAACAACAACAACAACAATCGTAATAATAATGATAATGATAATAATAATAATAATAATAATAATAATAATAATAATAATGATAATGATAATAATAATAATAACATAAAAAGACAACAGCATGTTTCTTTCACAAATTTCTGCAGATTACTTGTTAAATATAAACATGTTTCTAAACAAAGAGAGATACTGATACCGACTAAAAGACAACTCCTGTGACTCTGTGATGGACTTCTGTAAAACTTATGACAAGAGGTGTATGCTTCAATGTTTTATTTACTATTGCCTTCTGTAAGAAGAATTATTAATTTTTTTTAATGATTATTATTATTATTATTATTATTATTATTATTATTGAGTGAGAGAGCAGTGCATGCCATCAAAGTGACATTGGGGTAAAATATAAAAGGCCCAATATACCCATCATGACTACCCGTCTGATAAGGGTACACCAGGCACATGCATCACAACCATATGTGCGCGACATGGTGATCTCATATCAAGATAAACAGCGCATGACCTCGCAGGTGGGGCCCAGTTAGGATTTTTTTCAGGTCGTGTAGCCCATCCCGCTCAAAAGGTCCCTGAATAAGGTTTATTTACGGATGTTGAGCAAAACACCCATGTTTCCAAAGGTGAATTATTCAAACCCCAAAGAACTCCTCTCAACACATGGCTATGATGCTCCCCTACTACTTCTGCTCGTGATCAGAGATGCACATATCGTCAGCCACCAACGGACATACTCAACTGGTTAAGGTC
>NC_068992.1:29267170-29271257 GCF_001194135.2 Octopus bimaculoides | reverse complement strand
GTTCAGTAGTTTTATTTTTATAATGTGCTTTCACTTCACTACCGAGCGCAGCTCTGTGCGCCTTGGGTCTGTGCTGTGGTTTGCTGTGATGCTCTTATGGTTACTGTATTGAAAGTGTTTTGCGTAGGATGTGTGCAGTGCCCAGTAGTGCAATTTTCTGTATGTTATATATATTTGTAAGTCCTGGTGTTTTTGTTATGTATTTGTCTGAACATTTTTTTATTACACCTAAGGCACCTACTATGATAGGAATTGTTTCTGTGTTTAGATTCCACATTCGAGTTACCTCTATTTCCAGGTCTTTATATTATGAAAGTTTTTCTATTTCTTTTAGGGAAACGTTGTCATCTGCTGGTATTGATACATCTATTAGAAAGCATTTTGTTTCTTCAAGATCTTTGACAACTATATCTGGTCTATTTGCCTTAATTTCTCTATCTGTGTGTATTGGTATATCCCAGAGTATGGTTGCTTTTTCGTTTTCCGTGAGCTTTTCTGGCTTGTGTTTATACCATATTTTTTCTGTTGTTATTCCATAGTGTTGGCATAGCTTCCAGTGTATATAGGTCCCAGCTCTGTCGTGTCTGTGAATATATTCCTTCTTAGCCAGGACTGGGCAGCCAGAGATAATATGATTTATTGTTTCTTGTCCATCTCCACATATTCTACAGTTACTTGTTATGTTTCTTTCCATTATATGTTTTTGGTAATTTCTGGTGGGGAGGCTTTGGTCTTGTGCAGCAACTAAAAATCCTTCAGTCTCTGCTTTGAGTCCTGAGCTTCTCAACCATTGCTGGGATTTTTCTCTGTCTATTTCTTTTGCATTTAGTTGAGCCCAGTATTTATCATTATTATCATTATCATCATCATTATTATTATTATTATTATTATTATTATTATTATTATTATTATTATTATTATTATTATTATTATTATTATTATTATTATTATTATATGCCCTATAGTTCATTGGGCCGTCCTTGGGATCATAACTAAACCGTACCGGTGACAGATATTCCCGGTTTTATTTTTTTGTCATTTTCCCCTTCGACTACGACTGGAGTTCTGTTTGCACTTTGCCACTTAGTAGTCAACAGACGCCTGTTAAGGTCATTCCATGCCATTTTTTATGAAGAGTTAAACTTAGCAAAGCGTAGATTCAATATGCCAGAAAAGGTAAGAAAAAAAAAGGCTACATGTAGGGTGACGAATATCTCAGGAGTAAAGTTTAGTTGTGCGGAAACCATATACATGCAGTTCCTTGGGGAAAAGTCAGAAGCCGAAGACGAAATTTAATGTTTTTTCTAAACATACTTTGTTATAAAAATAAAAACTAATTTTCTACTAATTGCAAATAAAAAAAAAATTATATATTACGTACAGGAAGGCAACGACATGGCAGAACTGTTAATATGCTGAACAAAATGATTGGCGTCATTTCGTCCGTTTCCACGTTCTGAGTTCAAATTCCACCGTGGTCGACTTTGCCTCTCATCCTTTTGGTATTAATAGAATAAATACCAATTAAGTATTGGTGTCGATGTAGTCGACTAACTCGCTCACCTGAAATTGCTGGACTTGTGCTAAAATTTGAAATCAGTATATATTACGTATAGGCGGCTAATTAACACAGTCATTAGAATATATAATAGATTGCTAGGCAATAATGGTTTTGCTCTTTCTATTTTGAGTTCAAATCTGAGATTTATTTCCTTTTTTTTTTTAGGCGGCGAGCTGGCAGAGTCGTTACCGCGCCGGGCAAATTTTCGTCCTTCTTTACATACTGAGTTCAAATTCCGCCGAGGTCGGCTCTGCCTTTCATTTTTTCGGAGACGGTAAAGCTACAACCAGTTGATCACTGGGATCGATGTAATCAGCTTCTCACCTCCCTTGAAACTGCAGGCCTTGCACCAAAATTTGAAATCAATACATATGTATTATGTGACTGATGATATATTGATTCATCGTTTTGCCTTGTATGTGATATTTTAGGCATTTACAGAACATATTTTACACTGTATAAATATATAGTATTATAGATTTATAATAGTTTACATAAGTATTATAAATGTATAATACTTATATATTTAAATATTATATATAAACGTGTATCTAAAATAATATCAATATTATACATTACCTATGTAAACTAATGAAATTGTCATCTGAAAAATGTTTGTAAATGTTACTTTGCGAACCAATGATCTCTTGCTCAGGAGACACAAAATATACGAAACATTACACATGCAAATCCATTTAACACCAGAAGCGAGCGAACCGGTAACCTACGAAAATGATGACTGTTTGAATATTGATTGTCTGAATAATAAATTAAGACGAGAGGGATATATTTCTATCTTTCACGCTTATTTTACAGTAATGTTCTATCTGCGAAACGAAAATACAACAGCATATTCATATAAAATCTGGAAGAAAAATAACTCTGAATTGGATATACTGATGGCTCCTAACAAACATTCTGAAAAACAAAAAAGATATCAGAAACTGAAATATAGCACTTAAAAGGAAAATACATCAGGAAAACGCAAAAAGTGTCCATAAAACAATATCTAATAATAACATAAGTACTGGAATTGTATGTAAGACATGAAGGTAGACATAACGTGCGACAAAAACAAAGTAATGAAACACGACAAAGCCAACACTAGAAATTCATAATGATTATCAAAGTGCACCAAACCAGAATAACACAAACATAAATATAAACGGGAAGGAATGTGGAGTAAACCTAAAAACTAGAATGAATTCGGAAACCGTGATTATAATACGTTAAAAATGAGTATAATCAAGGAATTAAAATAACAAAAGATCTCAGTATGAACCTCTCCAAAATTAGACTTGGTAATAAGACAGCAACAATATTATTAAAAAAATTAGGCCGTCATAGAAATAATTGCAACAGAAGAAAACGTCAATATGACCAGACTAAATGAAATATTATACGTGGCCACAAAGGACAGTGGATACTCCCTCAAATCCATCCAAGTAGGAGTATCACAACCTAAAGAAACGGTATGGAAAATTAATATCCAGAAAAAATATAGAAAATAAAAGGGATCTGTCAATCCTTAATGAAATTAGTAACTCACTATACGACGAAACAACAAGAAAGAAAATAATACTACAAAGGTACACAATAACAAAGCAAGATACACCTGAGATAGAACTGCTAAAGTAAAAATAAAATACCCTCACCATAGCACAAAGAATCCGTCGGTATGAGAAACTCCAACGATGTTTTGAACAAACAAGCAGTTTAACTCCAAAACAAAACAATTCTATCAAGAACTTGAAAAAATAAAATAGAGATCAATGCAGCACTAACTGCAGATGAATAGGAAGAATTTTGGAAAGAAGTATGGGCGATGGAAGAACTACCCCAGAAAGGAATAATTAAAACAACAAACACAGCACCTCAACAAATCTAGATGGCTATAACAACGGAAGAGGTAACTCAGGCACTGCAAAAGCTAAGCAACTAGAAGACGATAGGGCACAAAACACCCAATCTTTGGCTAGAATATTTAACAGGGATATATAAGGCGCTGACAAAGAAGTTCGAAGAAGCCAGACATAATAATAATAACGTTGACATTATTACCCGGTAACGAAATCGAAAAAAAGTGCAACGAGTGTAAAAAGAAAAAAAAGATGTAGAAACGAATGTGAAAACAAAAATGTCCGGAGAGCAATGGGGTGGAGGTGGAGAGATGCCTTCATAAAATTTACAAGAGCCGACATTTTTCCCCTCATGACTTTTAGAAAAATAGGTCTTTTTAATGAAATTTTATATAAATACCTTTCAAACGGTATAGATTACGGTTATAAGGAAATTTGTGGGGAAAATCTTTTCCGAGGGATGGAGAGAGGGCTTCAGAAAATTCACAAAATCTGATGTTTTCCCCTCGTAACTTTGAGGAAAATAGATATCTTATAATGAAATTGTATATAAATACCTGTTAAACAGCATGCATTACGGATGCCTAATGTGCCGCAAACCCCTTATTTTTCTTCGGAAGAAGGAGAGGTGAGGGAAACTGGAATTATTGGAAAAGGTTTTTTTTTT
>NC_068992.1:29264502-29267160 GCF_001194135.2 Octopus bimaculoides | reverse complement strand
GAAAATCTTTTCCGAGGGATGGAGAGAGGGCTTCAGAAAATTCACAAAATCTGATGTTTTCCCCTCGTAACTTTGAGGAAAATAGATATCTTATAATGAAATTGTATATAAATACCTGTTAAACAGCATGCATTACGGATGCCTAATGTGCCGCAAACCCCTTATTTTTCTTCGGAAGAAGGAGAGGTGAGGGAAACTGGAATTATTGGAAAAGGTTTTTTTTTTTCGATGAACGAATTTCGGTGACCTAATAAGCCACAAAACTTTTTTGTCCGGAAATCGGGGGCTGTTTCTTTCATTAAAATTTCGTTAAATTTTTACAAGTGCACCTTTATAAAAATTAGTGGTAACGAAGTCTGGGCAGGAGAAAGAAAGAATGATACAAAATCGTTATGAAAACCACGTTAGTGTTTGTGTATGTGTGAAATAAAATATTATATTAAAACAAAATATCTTTTACATACCTCTTAAAAATCATTACTTTCCAAACAGTATCTAATGTTTTCACTTTCCTTTAGCAATTTTTCTTGCGGAAGTTTTAATCGGGTAAACAAATACGTTTTAATTTTGTGTGGAGTGAGGGAGAGAGACACATACATCTGTTATGTAATATATTTTGTGTAGCTAAACTTCCAATGGCATAGCAATATCATGGGGCAAATGGAGCGAGTGAGTGATTTCATATATATGTGTGTATGTGCATCTATATATATGTGTGTGTGTGCATCTATATATATATATGTGTGTGTGTGTGTGTGTGTGTGTGTGTGTGTGTGTGTGTGTGTGTGCGTATGTGTGTGTGTGAGTATAGTAGAAGAACCCGAACTCTTCAAAGGGATGTTTAGCATCCAAGTTCCTGAGAAAAAGACTAATTTGTGATTCCAAAAGGATTATATTTTCCTCAAAGTTACGAGGGAAAATCTCGGATCTTCTGAATTTTCCGAAGTCCTGTCTACCACCCCAACCCCGTTGCTTTTCGCACATTTTTGTTTTCAGATTCGTTTCCTACGTGGTGTGTGAAATAAAAAGATATCCATTTTCCTCAACGTTACGAGGGAAAAACATCGGATATTGTGAATTTGCTGAAGTCCTCTCCCTAACGCTTCTGAAACGATTTTCCGCACAAATTTCTTTATAATCGTAATCTATACCTTTTGAAAGATATTTATATAAAATTTAAATAGAAAAGTATCGCTAAGCATTTCGCCCGGCGTGCTAACGATTTTGCCAACTCGCCGCCTCTATAATAATAATAATGATAATGATAATAATAATAATAATAAGTGTCATCATGTACATTGTTTTGTCTTGGTATAAAAGTTGCGATACGGTAAGTATTCTGCTAAATACCACAGATTTGCTTGTCAGTTGCTTGACCTCAACCAGTTGAGCATGTCCCTTAATGGCGGACGATATGTGCATCTCTGATCACGAGCAGAAGTATCGGGGGAGACTCATAGCTATGTGTTGAGAGGAATTGCTTGGGCTATGGATAATTCACAACTGGAATCATGGGTGTTTTGTTTATCTTTAACCCTTATGCAGGGACATTTTGAGTGGTATAGGCTACTCGACCTGAAGAAAATTCTAACCAGGCCCCACCCATCAAGTTCATGCGCTGTTTATTTTGATGAGATCACCATGTCGCACATATGGTTGCGATGCATGTGCTTAGTTTACCCTTATCAGACGGGTAGTCATGATGGGTATACTGGTCTTCGTATATTTTACCCCAGTGTCACTTTGATGGCATCCATTACTCTCTCACACAAAAGAATGATATTACCAAAACAGGCATACTCAGTAACAAAACAAGCATACTCAGTAACAAAACATGTAAAGAAATATCTTATCCAGTAACAAAACAGGTAAAGAAATATCTAAGTGAATTCCAAATACAACAAATCCCCGCTGGACGGGACGCCAGTCCATCGCTGCGTTGCTCAAGAAACAGGAAGAAAGGGTGAGAGAAAGTTGGGGCGAAAGAGTACAACATAGGTCGCCACCACCCCCTGCCGGAGCCTCGAGGAGCCTTAGGTGTTTTCGCTCAAGAAACATTCACATAAAGGTATTTATCAAGACCTACAAAAACTGAGCAAGTTTAAAGATCTTGAAATAGAAATTCGCAAAATATGCAACCTCAAGACTAAAAACAATACTTGTCATAGGTGCCTTAGGAATGATAATAAAAAGGGCTGATTGCTACTTAGCTCTAATATCAGGAAATCCCAAAATGGCAGAAATTCAAAACCTAGTGCTCATAGGAACAGCCCATATATCTTATGAAAGATACTGTCTATATAATCCCAAAAATATTTTACTCTGTAAACAGCTTCAAAACATGTTTAAATGTACATAAAAGCAAACACATTTTGCTGTCATCATAACACCAGACTGTCATCTTGTAATCAAATTATTTTTAAAACAAACTGCTAATTTACTTACGTTTTCACAGACATTCTCTTGAACAATAAATACTATGTGCAAAACAAAATATATAGCACCCTAGTCATAATGCCAATGTGAACTTCAAGCTTTTTTTTTTTTTAGGTCTCTGGGAGAGACTTGGAATCAAATTGCACAAATACAAAGCAAAAACCAAATATATAATAATAATAATAATAATAATAATAATAATAATAATAATAATAATAATAA
>NC_068992.1:29261734-29264098 GCF_001194135.2 Octopus bimaculoides | reverse complement strand
GGAGGAGGAGGTGGAGGAGGAGGAGGAGGAGCAGTCCTTATGAAAGTATACGTCATATATTTTGGTTGTCATATAGGTGACTAAGACAAGCAGTAGGCTGTATATAGAATTTGTTCTTCTTGCTCATGTGGATTACATCAGTTAGACAAAAAGAGACGGTCAATGACTTTGACTTACCCAGTATATGGAAAAAAACAAATAGAATATCATATTGACTCTTACTGGTTAAGCTAATTCGATTTTCTGCTAAGAAGAAGCAAGTCTGTCCAAACCCATTTTAGCGCTGCGCTCGGACTGCTCCAATAATGTTTCACTCAAATGTTGGCCTAGCTCCATAGATGTTACTGAGATTAAACGAAGTACAATTGCCGACGGCACCGAAATCTGAAGCTGAAATTATATATTGGTCTGATAAACACTGAACACAGAGAGCGATTCCATCAACATAATTCGTGAATGGAAATATTATACCAGACATTAGAGAATCAAGGCGTGATAACTGACTTTATAATACCCGAGGTATATAAGAGGAAATTATGTTCACAATACTTTATAAACTTATTTAATATATATCCTTTAATTATACGATTATCTAATGGAATATATAATGTAAATATTAAAATCCATGATAACCGAACTAATCGAGTGTATGTACTGAGTGTTGGCTCAAATAATAAAACAAATTTTAACTGCTGCCAGTTATATAAGAACCTCAACCCTCAACCCACTCCTGTGAGTGTGTGTGTGTATGTGTGTGTTATTCAGTATATTGCTAGTACTAATAGTTTGTGAACGTCAAAACACCCAGTTTAGAAGATATATATAGTAGAGATTTAGAACCAGCGTCCAAAACGCATTCCAGAATATGCTAAAAGATTACGGTTTACTTCAACAAAATTCTCGAAATCTTTGCTAGTACTAATCTAAACCAAATAAAGGGTAATATTGCCAATTCTAAGCAGCTCGATCTTTTCCAGCATTCCCATTTGTATTCATTTTCATTAAACATACACGTATATAGAACTATATATGCATTTATATAAGTAATATATGGGTGTGTATAGGTGTACGCACAGAGACACACACACTTGTATCATATACACATACACACGCAGACACAGACACACACACACACATACACACAGCGACACTTACATACACACATCTACGGTGTATAAATAAAGGATATAGAATTCAAAGTTAATAAGTGCTGGGAGCGAAATTTTCTAACGTTGCCTCACTTTTGTAACTTTTCAAATAAAAATTGTAAATACTCATGTAGTGAGTTTTCTTTCTTCAATTTGTTCAACTAAAAATTGCGTGTGCGTGTGTGTGTGTGTGTGTGTGTGTATGTGTGTGTATGTGTGCACGCGTGCGGGCGTCCAGACGCGTGCGGGCGTCCAGACGCGTGTACGTGCGAGGAAAGAAATTCTATATGAAATTTCTCTACTCGTTTATTGTGTTTATGTTATGTTTCTATATCTTGTCTCTTTCTCTTCATTACATGGACACCAGTGTTGTCATGTCCTTCCGCCTGTTTAATCAATGTTGGTTGAAATGATCGTCTGCGGATGCAAAAGATCTACAGTCTAGTAGGTTACACAGGCAGTACGCATACTAAGGGCAGATTGTACCTGAACAGACACTCTTAACAGAATATAGTGTTCAACTTCCAACAAGATACGCCTACTATCATCATCTCTAAATTACAACAATGATATTAAAAACATACGCGCGTGCAAAAGCAGATGTTATATACATGTAAACGAAAATAAATAATTAAAACAGATACAATGAAATATAATTGTGTTGGCAACCTGCGCATGTAAGGACGTAAATGAGGTTCTCGGAGGAACAAGAGAAGTTGGTCTTGATTTTAAACTTTGTTCCTTGTTTGAAAATAAATTCAGAGCCTTCAAGTAGGTAGGGGTAGGTACTACAGTTAGGGCGTGCACATCTTTTAACTGATGGGGGTGGATGTGGTGTGTGTAGTTTGGCATTTGTTAAGAGATTTTTCAATGGTTTGTGTTGCCTTTTGCATTTAAGGATTTTATGTGTATTGATAATATTATTCATTTTGGGGTCTGTGGTCAGTAAGGGGGGGGGTTGTATGATTGTGGTGTATGCTTCGATGTTTTGGGGGTTGTGGGGGGAAATGTATGGAAGTATTTTCCATACATTTCCACAGGAAGTTGATCACTACAACTACTACCCCATTTCCTGTTTGACACATAAACATCCAGCCTTCTTGAAAAAAACATTACACAGAAACACATGCATCCTAACCCTTCCAACAAGTTTTTCCAAGGAAAATTAGTGAACTTCAAAAGCTTAAAGACATTATGATGTATTGGTGTATCTATT
>NC_068992.1:29259007-29261096 GCF_001194135.2 Octopus bimaculoides | reverse complement strand
ATATATATATATATATATATAAACGTAGCTCCCGCCGGTTACGTCTAATTAACCACCTGTTGTACTAATAACTCAGCGACTCAGCTAAAGTGCACACCGGCTGAGTATTCCACAAATATACGTACTATTAACGTAATTCTCAAATAAAATCAGCGCGCAGAACATCGTGACAAGGCAGGATGTTTGAATTAGCGGCAGTCAATCCGGCGGGATTCTATTTCTTTTCCGCTTACGCTGTTTTACTCACGAGATTTGTGGCGACAGCAACACATGGTAAAGGACACTTGCACTAAATACAACTAAATGTGATCGAACTTGTGATCTAATGATAGTGAAGTAAACTTCGTTACTCAACTATTTCTTCGGTGCCCCGGCATGGCCGTAGCACTCAAGCTGAAACTAGTAAAAAGAAAAAAAATTATATTTATAAAGCACTAACTGATAGACACGAGAAATAAGCATCGTTCGTTATATTCTGAAAGAGGTCTTTGAAGAGAAACCTAGTCATCATAGCGAAAATCCATCTATTCATTTCGTCTTTCCTCTTCTGTATCATTCTTCTACACATATTCTCATTTTATATATGAATCTTCATCCTTGTCTCAATCTCTTTCTTTCTCTCACTCTCTCTCCCCCTCTCTCTCTCTCTCTCTGTCTCTCTGTCTCTCTCCTTCTCTCCCTTTGTGTGTACGTGTATGTATGCTTATATAATATACTCATGTCTTTTCATCACATTACCTGTCTAATCCCCCTCTATATCGTTGAGCTCTTTCGTCTTTCCATGTCTTCCGTAATTCACACAATTTCATTCTTCCTCACACATTTTACCAGTCCTCAATTTTATGTTATAGCCTTATCGCAGAATTACCTGTTGCACAAGATACTGAGCGTTCCTCCTCTTTGTCTCAGTGCCTTTCCCTCTACAAATCCCCATTTTCTTTCTTTCTATCTCATCTACTTTTCGTTTTCATTTACTTCTCTAAAAATTCACTCAAACCCCTCGATCTCTATGAAGCATAGGCCAAAGACAACCTTACTTCACTCTTCTCGACTCTGGAACGTGAATTTGATTTATACGGACGCGCCCATGTGTCTTTGTGTATACGTGTGTGTCTACATGTGTGTGTATGTGTGTGTCTGTTGAGATAAAAATTGGTTTGAAATATTGGCACAAGGTGGACATGTTCGGGAGAGTGAGCAAGTGACCAACTGATACACTTTTATCGACCCTGAAAGGATGAAAGGCAAAGTCGACTTCGATGGAATTTGAACGCAGAGCGTAAAGACTGGTGCAAAGCATTTTGCCCAGAATATTAACGATTCTGTCAACTGGCCACATAATAATATTGATTTCAAGTTTTGGCACAAGACTACCAAGGGAGATTAAATCGATTGCACCGACTCCAATACTCAAGCGGTACTTATTTTATAGATCTCGGGATGATGAAAGGCAAAGTCGACCTTGATGGAATTCGAGCATAGAAAGTAAAGACGAATTAAATGCCAAAAGCATTTGCCCGGCGTACTTACGATTCTTCCAACTGACTAACTCATAATATTAGAAGATTAAGATGTTCGCTTTACATTCATGAGGTCCAGCGAGCGATTCCACTGTGGATGTCGAGATGTGTGTCAACCTGGCACTTTCCCAAGGTGAATTGGTTCAATTCAAGCATACGAGTGAAATAGGTTAGAAGGAAATGTCATAGATTCCATATGAATTGACTGTTAATTTAAAGGCCCAGAGTTGTCGCTCACTGAACACTATGCTGACTGTGTTTGGGATTTACATTAAGGACACAAAATGGTTGCGGAATACTCAGCTGCTTCCATACTAACTCAGTGGGCTGATGCTTCATTTGATTCAACAACTGAAAACTCTTTTCCTTGCCAGAAATTCCAACAAAGGTACACATATCATTATTATTATTATTATTATTATTATTATTATTATTATTATTATTATTATTATTATTATTATTATTATTATTATTATTATTATTATACATAAATACACACACGCTGACATATGTTTGTGTGCATGTATGCGAGTGTGTGTATGTCTATGTGTATATTTGCCTACATTCAT
>NC_068992.1:29256770-29258852 GCF_001194135.2 Octopus bimaculoides | reverse complement strand
AGATGTAGTATCGCATGAAATATATAATCTTAATTTCTATAACATACTGACATATATGTATGCATGTATACATAAATGTATGCGCGTGTACATACATACACATGTATATACACATATAATACATATGCATATGTATATATACCTATATTTTCATAAATATTTATGCATATACTTATGTACATTTAGATGATTATACGAAAACACATAAATACGTACATGCACACATACATATATATATTCATACACATACACACAGACACACATTATACACACATATTATACACACACAAACACACATACACATACGTATGTGTGCTTACGTGTACGCTCGCATGTCCTTTTTTTTCTCTATATTTATGTATTCTTGTGTATAGGATGAAGAGGAAGAATGAGGGAGCAAGCGTAGAAGAAAAGACACACATTTTTAGCCATTTCTTTACATTAGTAAAATTGTTCAGTTTTCGTGAACAAGCCATCAAATTGTGGAAAATTGCTTGGTTTTCGTGAACAAGCTATCAAATATGACAAGTGAGATGTTTACAGTTATATAGTGTTTTGATTTATTTATTCATTTGTATTTTTCTCTTCTGCAATTTCCAAATACACTAGATTTCAGTTTTCCACCTACCTACAATGGATTTTTGAAAACTTACGAGCGAGTGACTTGTTCTGATATTTTCTATTTATTTGTGATTTTCTCCAAGATGTGTGTCTTTTCTGTTTGTAGTGGCTGTAAATGCACTTGATGTCTGCTGTCTGCAATATTTATTTTGTTGTGTCTTTTTTGTGTCGTTTTATATTGCAATATTTTAACATTAGCATCAGTGACTGCGTGTTTCCAATCACTGGTTTCCTGCTCTAATCACTGGTTTCCTGCATCTCTGACGAGATGACAATGGGGTTTCTGTAATTATATGCAAAACAAATATCACAAACAGGTCTGCTTGAAGAGCGCTAGTTATTTTTATTGATATTAGAAGACTCTAAGGCGACAAGCTGGCAGAATCGTTAACGCGTCGGAAAGAATGCAGAGGTGCAGTTCTTCCAACTTTACATTCTGATTTCAAATGCCACCGGGATCGATTTTTGCCTTTCATTCTTTCGAGGTCTATAAAATAAGTACCAGTTGAAGATTGGTGTAGAAGTAATCGACTTACACCAGGCTCCAAAATTGATGACTCTTGGAGGTGAGCTGGTAGAATCCTTAGCATACTAGACAAATGCTTAACGACATTTCTTCCGGTTTTACATTCTGAGTTAAAATTTCTCCATGGCTGACTCCGCTTTTTACCCTTTAGGGTGGGGGGCAATGAAAAAAGTCCCTATCAAGTGCTGGGATCGATGTAATCAACTAGCCCCTCTCCATAAAATTTCAGACCTTGTGCCTACAGTAGAAAGGATATCAGGAGATTCAGTCGACTAAGTTTGCAGTAGCCAATAAGAGTCATGGTTCTCGCAAACCACAAAAAATCCAGAGTAGTTGTTTTCAAAGAATTAACCGTAAAAACTGAGAACATGTTATCTTTTTCTTTTTATTGTTTACTTGTTTCAGACATTCGACTTCGGTCATGCTGGAGCAGTCTTAAATAATTTAGTCAAACAAGTCGACTTCAGCACTTATTTTTACTTTAGTCTTGTACTTATTTCATCAGTCTCTTTTGTCGAAACCCTAGCCGTAAAAACTGGGACGTAAAAAAACCGTTTTCATGCGTGGGGGAACAGAAATCAAGAGAAACGCTGTTGTGTAGACGCCTCCAGGCGATAAGTAGGCTAGTCCAATACGTATAAATAGCTGGACGAAAAGCGTCGAGCAGAGCGCAGAGCGGAAGAGCGAGAGGGAGCCGTCGGTAGACTAGACGTCGAGTTCCGTAGAGCCGAGTCGTCGGTAGTGAGACTTGAGTAGAAGTCATCCACACGTGTGATATAACACACACACTCACACAAATAGATAGATAGGTAGATAGATAGATAGATAGATAGATAGATAGATAGATAGATAGATAGATAGATACCTTCAGTTTCCCTCCACCTGATACACTCAAAAGGCTTTAGTCTGCCCGAGGCTATTGCAGAAGATTCTGG
>NC_068992.1:29246351-29251500 GCF_001194135.2 Octopus bimaculoides | reverse complement strand
TATATATATATTCTTATGTGTGTGTGTATGTGTATCATACACATATGTATATGGGGAGCTCAACATGTATGTCTATATATATATATATAAATCTATACGTACATATATACATACAGGCGTACATGTACATAGTAACTACATATATATATACATGCAGACAGAAAATAGAACAGTGAAAGAATTACTGAAATAGGAAGAAAAGCAAAATAAAGGAAGGAAAATAGGAATTGAAACGAAAGAGAAATAAAGAAGAGAAAAAAATCAAAGTAGTCATTATCTGGAAAAATACCTTTTCATCATTATTTCAGGTAATCTTTGCAACATTGCATGTGAACATTATAGAAAATCTGTAAAGAACACAATTGAGCGAATGAAATCTCATTCTAACTAAACAAAACGGGTCACTGCGAATCAGCTAAAATCTAGAGGACAGCAAGTGCATAGTACTGTAGGAATTTATTCTTAAGTAAAGAGTTGTAACTAATCTAAATGTGCAAACAGTCTCTATAGAAATTTATTAGAAGCAATAAGGATGCAATTGTACCCAAAATTTGTATGAACATGTCGATAACAAAATGCACCTGTAAGCTATTATGAATCAATATCCAACGTTCACATCATTCAAAGATGTGTATTGAATTTTAGCTTACCTTCTATTTAAAAGACTTCGATATAGAAATTGAACACACACACAGACAGACTAATATATTTGTATATATGTCTGCGCGTGTCCTTGTGTGTGTGTGTGTGTGTGTGTGCGTGCGTGTGTGTATGTTACTTTGTGTGAATTATATGGAACTGAAGATTTTTTCCCTGTCGAAACTCTGAGTTTTTTCCGTTGAATTGATGGTACACACATCTTCAATCGTTGAAAAGATGTGAAACCGATAAACGTTTGGAATGATTCACCAAGCCACAGTAGCAATAAGTAAATGGGAAATTTTTTTAAAGCATTGTTATTTGCACTACGTACAGCAAGCTCTGAAAAGGAAATTTGCATATTTTTCTTAATAAACTTCGACAGATTAGAATACAAATATGCTAGTCGCTGATGTGTACATCACAGGAGAACAACGTTTCCCTTTTACGATTACAATATGTTCATATCACGCTCGATTCATTGGTGCAAAGGAAAAATTACTATCCTGTAACTTACACAACAGCTACTAGCATATATTCATTTGAATTTGCTGGAACGTATTAAGACTGAGTGTGTAAATTATCGTTAAATTAAAAATATACCAAAATTCATGTAGTATATTTTCTATAATACTCTATCTGTATTATAGCTTCAGATATTTACCTGTAATTTCGTGTGCTCTTGTATGCGTAAATAACTGCCTTGATATTAGACTCGAGAACCCTAGCTTCACTGAACCAGAAAGGGCTTTCCTAATCAAGAAGTTACAGCTACGAATTATTAATGGAACTGTGAGAATATGTAAAATATTTCCAGGAGTTTATCATGCGTGACTATAAACGTGTAGGTGTATTATACATAATACAAAACATACAGATACACATGTAATGACATACTAACTTGCACGCATAGATATCTGTTCAGGCACGCAGATATATACATATATATGCTCAGACATACATTCATGAATGCAAACATACATATGTACGTACGCACATGCAAACATATATACACATACGTATATACAAGCATACATACATACACACATACATACATACATACATACACACATACACACATACATACATACATACATACATAACAGTGGGGTGGAAAGGTGTTCTTCAGAAAACATTCCCTTTCTGATAACGAACAAAGGTTACACTTCAAGGGAAATCATAAGTCATCAGTTGAAAGTTCTATACGTATTAACAGAAGATCACATATGTCAGAAAGATTGAAAGTCACAGAAACATTAAATAACCAGATTAGTCTATCTTGGTATATTAGCTCTCACTTTGAAGGTTATGCTTTCACAGTTTACGAGCGGGAGAAAAGCATCAAAATACCTGATATGCAGAGAGTATATGGTTACAGGTGAAATATCTAGATGCAACAACAGATGCAGACTGAAATTCACGCCGGAGATAACAGCATATGTTGCAAAATGTCATTACCACGCTATTCATCTGTGAGTTGACAGGTCGTGCTCAAAACCTTATGAAATGTAATCCGTTGAAAGCTATCCTTGAAGACAAAAATAGGAAAAATTCTAGTACAATGAGAGACGCAATTATTCACAGTGCATTGTTCCTTCTAAAACTTCAATAAGACATAAACTTGGTATCCCATATGGGACTGTAATGTAGGTGTGCAACGTTGTGGAAAACAGTCGTTACAAACATGTCAAAATTTAGTCCGAAAGAAAATATCTGTGCTGAATAAATGAGGAATCTGCAGGTATTCCATCCTGTCTGCATCTTTAAATTAAGATCTGTAATTATTAGAGTTCATGAATATTTACATGACTCAACAGTAATCTTTTGAAGCTGAGCTTCAGGAAACAAGAAAGGATACGCCTAATTTGAAAATTATATTTACATGTTATTTATAGACCTGTTAGGGAGTACCCAAAAGAAACTGGAATTGTGAAATATTTTTATTCACTTAATTTTACACGTTTATCATCTTCAAAATTGTCTCCATTTGAAGCAATGCATCGCTCCAGGCGCTTTTTTCATTATTTGAAGCAATTCTAGAATTCATTCGCAATTCCTCGCTAAAAATTGCTTCTGAGGGGCTCCAGGATACACCAGTCAAATCAACAAGCTCGTCAATTGTTCGGTGACATCATTTTCATAATGTTTTCACAAGTTTGGAAGGTTGACGGACGCCCTAAACGAGGTTGGACTTCAAGCGACAAGTGACCATTCCTAAAGTGTGAAACCCACTTGTAAAAGTGAGTGTTGGTCGTGTCAGCGTCTTTGCAAGCAGTTTGAAGCATGACAACTATTTCACCTGCCGTTTCCCCAACAGAAAACAGAATTTCACTGAAGCACGCCGTCCCTTCATTTAAGCCATCGTAAAAATCGAGAAACAGGGGAGAGGTACTGCAAAACAAAGATGCACCACGTAGCGGTATGATTGCAAACGACGATGCCGGTCGGTAGACTAATGTCTAAAGGTCGCATCAAGTGAATTCTAGCCACGGAAGCCTGAACTACAACGCGTTTGTCTCACAGAGAACGCCTTCTGTTACTTTTGGGTACCACCTCGTATATATGAAACACTCCTGAGTTTGGGATTTGGTGAAAATTATATATTCACGTAAACATTTGAGCATCTACGCATACTTAAGTCGATGCATGCAATGACATCCATGCTAGCAATACTTACACTTGTGTGTACAGATGCATACGTTCTGATATGCATGGATCTATGACAACCTAGAGTACCAAACTCCAATCAAAGCAATGCACCATCCTGATTTAAAAACCATCTCTTTGTGTTTCTGTTGCTGAGAAATTTCAAAAAGTAAGTCCGCCTATATTAATTCATACATACGTGTGTACATACAGGCATACATGAGTTCATACATAAATCCATTCATCCATCCATCCATACATACATACATACATACATACATACATACATACATAAACACATATATATACGTAAATGGAACTGTTTTGACAGAGCTGACAAAAATGCTTCGTCACTTTGTTGGTGACCGACTTTAAATCTTAAGCATTTAAAGAAATCTCAAAGGAAATCCTACAATATAAATAATTACATACATATATACATAAATAACAGAACATAATATGTATACACACACATATGCACATAGTTATACAAATATCTCTATTTCTCTCTCTCTCTCTCTCTCTCTCTCTCTCTCTCTCTCTCTCTCTCTCTCTCTCTCTCTCTCTCTCCTTCTCTCTCTCTCTACATTGCACACATGTAGAAATGTATAGACATATAAGAATATAAACTGTATGCATTATGCACGTATGTATTTATGTATGCATGACCATATGTGTAGCTACACACACATATGTATGTGTGTGTGTATCATATGCTTGTTTTGCGTCTCTGTCTTGTGTAAAACATTTAAATCCAACGAAAATATTTAACCTACATTGTAGATATACCTAATCAATAATATTGTCTATATCTAGACAGTTTAGCTCTAAGTTTATAAGCAGAGTGTTTATTCAAAATCTCTTTCTGTATTCGTGGCCGAACAGTTATTCAAGTGGTAAAGCTATGAATCAAAATATAAATCCGATAATAATGATAAAGGCTTCTTGAATTCAAGCTATTTGTTTAGATTTACTATAATGTGGTTTCTGTTGCTTCTGGCGTTATTGTTTAACACCACGTCCACTGTGATTCATTAGATTTATGACCAAATTGTTCTACATACGAGAATACTGCATTTTCAGTGACACTTAGGATTACATTATCCATGGTTTCCTTCCTTATTGGAGAGAGTGATATGGGTTTGATTTAAAAAAGATTCGGCTACTATTTCTTGCTAATTCATTAATCTCTTTGAAATCTGTTCGTTGACTCATATTTTTTGTGATTGTTGTATTTTCAGTTTAAACTTCACTTCTAACCTAAATCCTAACTATACTCAACCAGAGTTATGTTCAAACGTATTCTGGCTTTGACCAATCTGGTTTATTTACGAGTAACAAGCCAACAGTGCCTGATTTGTTCATTTATCCTCGAGGAGGTTGTGCGTGATTTACGAGTGATTTGGACAAACGAACGCATAGCTGTTCCGCTTTCGATCAACCCCTTCTTGTTGTTGTACGTATGTACATGTATTGTCGCTTGTCACGGATAAGTCTCACTTCGGTAGATAAAGGGTCAGAGATAGAGTCCTAAGTAAATCCGGAAATATTAATCTATATCACTGAAATCCCTGTTCATGGTAAAGGATTTTGATTCTAGAAAGATTTACAGTTTTAATGATGTAGTCAAGGCAAACCTAAGGCATACAGGGTATTCAGGAAAACAGGTAACACTACACTAATTTTCAGTAGTTTCAGTACAAATGAATGACCCACGACTTTGAACGTACATACATATATATAAAAATAATATATATATGGTAAAAAGTACTCAGTAATACTTCAGTTTCATGCTAAATAGCTTTATTTATAACTTCACATAAAAACTTATATACAGATAGGTAGAGTGGTATATATGTATATA
>NC_068992.1:29244793-29245977 GCF_001194135.2 Octopus bimaculoides | reverse complement strand
TTTCAAGCCTACGCGCTTCAATAGAAAAGAATAAGAAAAAATATACAGAGAGAATGAAAAAAAAAACTTGCAGATTTCAGCGATAGATAGATAAATAGATAGATAGATAGATAGATAGATAGATAGATAGATAGATAGATAGATAGATAGATAGATTCTTAAGGTAGCTAAATGCCTCGTTATCTAATTAGTGATGCGCATGAACCGATCAACGAGATTCCCACTGCTCGTATCTACTACCTAGCGAAACCTCAGCCGAGGAAAGTATTTGAACGGATCGGCATGGAAAGAAAACCCTGTTGAGCTTTGAAAAAGCGTGGGGAAGACTAAATTGCTACTACCCAGTTCAGCACAACAGGCCATTCCATTACCCATTTATTACTGTGCGGCAATCATGATACCTGACACTCAATGAAATGGAAAGAATAACGTTTGATATTCAAATTCGGATCCATGACACCAAAAGGCTTTAATGAATGCTTTTTTTCCTTTCAACTCCTTTGTGCACACCTAATATAGTAATCCCAATTTTATCCTTCAGTTCCCTTGTAACTTTAATTTTCCCACCACTTTCTCGCTAACTTCTCTTTCTCTCCATATTTCTCTTTGCTTCTCCCTCTAACACCAAGTCCCTCTCTCCTGCAAAGGTCAGTCTGCATATGTACGCTCACATTGTTTTGTGTTTCTTAACAGTTGCAACCAGCCGTTCAGTCACAAAGGATGCACAACCCTGCTGCTTTTCCTTTTTCTCTTGTCATTCCCATCCATGAAGATGAATTCCATGCTACATGGCAATTTAACTGAACTCTCTGTTTCTTCTTCTAAATGATAACAAATGTTGTGTCATGCAGACCACAATTTATCTCCTCTATATATGTATGTATATATGTATGTATGTATGTATGTATGTATGTATGTATGTATGTATGCAAAATTGAGGAATGGAATAAAGAAAAATCCAGGCTACATATGTTTCATAACTAGTAGGACCTCAGAATTAATAATTATCCAAACGAGAGGAAAACAGCCAGCAACACATCCGGCCAAAGATACCTTTATCAAAAGAAGATTACATCGTTGTCAAGGGATCCCATGTTGACACGCAGGGGACTCGATTGTAGATGAATGTGAGTGTTTCTATCTATCTACAAGATCCCGGATTTTACCTTTACTTATATATATAT
>NC_068992.1:29243467-29244045 GCF_001194135.2 Octopus bimaculoides | reverse complement strand
ATATATATATATATATATATATATATATATATACATATATACATATAAGTATATATACACATATACATACATACACACATACATATGCATGCATACACATACCCATATACACACACATACACACATACATACACATATATACACACACATTTTTTTCCACGTATACCTATGCATATGTATATACATTTGCACATGTATATGAACAAATGTACGAATAAGTAAATAGAGCAATAGCAGAATTAAAAATACTAAAATTCAAACCTTAATACACGATCATAACAAAATTCAGCTATAGGAGAAAATAAACAATGAAATTATCTAAAACAAAAATAAGCATGTTTGCAAACGTGAACACATCTGAACCCATTATATGTTAGTTTATTAATTAGTTTATGCTTTGAAAATAGAATAAAAAACAACTCAAGATTGCACAAGTTGCAATACCTCTTACCCTTATCATATGGGAAATTCCTCCCAATAATAGACCATTCTAACGAAAAGTTCTTATTTTGTTCTTTTAACCCCCAAATAAACCTACTAAGACTAGTACTAGCTATTTTACTCCTATCTCTTAACGT
>NC_068992.1:29242305-29243400 GCF_001194135.2 Octopus bimaculoides | reverse complement strand
TATATACATATATATATATATATATATAAACACATAGATATAGCAGTAGATATAGATATAACGAATTGAATGTAGCGCTGGTGGTGTAACCATTATCGACCGCACACGCTCAATGTGTCTTTTATTCGTCCACCGGTCTGCTGCGCCAAGGCGCCTGGGAGACGACATCCTCATTACACTGGTTCTTAAAACACGAAATATCGGTAACTTTCACTTCTGAATGGGATTGGAGGTGAGTAACGTTCCACGTATTGGCACACCAGCAAATGGTTGTTAAACCACAGGTGTGTGTGCGTGTGTTTACGTGTGTGTGTGTGTGTGTGTGTGTATGTGTCTGGGTGTGTGCGTATGTATAAAGGGGCATGGATTCGTGGTTCGTGTATTCGGTCCACAAACGAAAGGGAAGGATTGCGATTCGGGCGAAGCCTTGTGTCCTTGAGCAAGACACTTCATTTCACATTGCGTCAGTCAACTCAGCTGGCAAAAATGAGTAGTAGCCATATTTCAAAGTTTCAGCCTCGTCACACTGTCTTTCACGCTGGTTCTCCCAGAGAATTACGTTAGGGGTACACGTGCCGGTGGCGTACACAGCTATTTGCTCGTAAATTTCACGAAGCAGGCTGTTCCGATGATTGCATCGACTGGAACCCCCGTTGCCTTAACTGACAGCGTGCCAGTTTATATGTATGGATATACACATACATATATATATATATTGGCTATCGCCGAGCAAACACGCGAACTTACTTCGTCCCCACTTTCAAGTTCGTGCCTCACAGCGTTCGTACACATAATTTTTCCCGTCTGGCCGTATAGCCTTTTCTGTTTGTTTTCCTGTCTTGTTTTTTGTCCGCCACTACATTCCTCCATGGCAAGGTTTAATTTGTGTATACAAATTTAATTTGCGGTCCATGGGAAGAGCCGTTTTAGCGATGCGTCCTGCCCAGCTCTTCGAAACGCCGGTGTTAAAACGGGGGTAGCTGATGAAGAAGAATGTTCTCTATGTGGCTTGTGTGTTTTCTCGTCTACGTTTTGTTTGCAATGTTCTGTACCCAGATATGCACCTATACATACAGGTGGATGTCAGTATGCACA
>NC_068992.1:29239531-29241877 GCF_001194135.2 Octopus bimaculoides | reverse complement strand
ATATATATGTATATATATTCACACACATATATATATATATATACATATCTTGGGCAAGTGTCTTCTACTATAGCCTCGGGCCGACCAAAGCCTTGTCAGTGGATTTGGTAGACGGAAACTGAAAGAAGCCTGTCGTATATATGTATATATATATATATATATTATGTGTGTATGTGTTTGTATGTCTGTGTTTGTACCCCCAACATCGCTTGACAACCGATTCTGGTGTGTTTATGTCGCCGTAACTTAGCGGTTCGGCAAAAGAAACCGATAGAATAAGTACTAGGCTTCCAAAGAATAAGTCCTGGGGTCGATTTGCTCGACTAAAGGTGGTGCTCCAGCATAGCCACAGTCACAAGACTGAAACAAGTAAAAGAGTAAAAAAAAAAAGGGGAATATACATATGTATGTAAAGAGAGAGAGGGGTGAGGGAGGGAGAGAGATTCATGAACTGGCTATTCGATTATTCTCTCGTTCGATTCAGGTGAGTGATGTTGATAATTCACAAGAATGACGAAATATCCGCACCTATCACTCGTGGCGAACAAAAAAACCTCATACATAGAGTATGTACGCATACCCACATAAGTAAGCACGTAAACGTAAAACAAGGTAGAAAAATAATACTCGAATGTCAAAGATCGAGTAATATATTATTTATTTAAGCCGTGTAAGTATATGCATATATTTACGTATATAGGCGTGTGTATGTTAGTGTATATATACATACATATATATATATATATAAAATATAAACTGGGGAAAAGAAAAGAAATCCTTCAAAGGGGTGTGTTATGTTATAAATTATATTCGGAGTATTTAATGTAATATTGTAATATAAATAAATCATTGGATTGTCAATTGAATACCTCTATATTTAATTTATTTTTATATACATATATACATATAAATATATATATATACATATACATATACATATACATATACATATACATATACATATATATACATATACATATATATATATGTATATATATACATATACACATATATATATATATGTGTGTGTGTGTGTGTGTGTGTGTGTGTGTGTGTGAGTGTGTGTGTGTGTGTGTGTGTATGAGCGTGTGTTTGCGCGAGTATGTACATGTGTGTGTGTGTGGTATGTGTGTGCGTGTTTTATGCTGTACCATTGTTTCATAACATTCTCGTTTTCTCTAAAGGTTAGACTAAATATATGAGGAAATAAATGTATGAATTATGGATAACCACGCAGTAATAAGCCAGAGGAAACCTGAGGGCAGCTCGCATAGGCGTTTGAATGAGCTGTTCTAATTTCATTGTTAGAGGCATGAGTTGGATAAAGTGCATTGACGTCAGTTTCTGCTTCACACGTCAAGGAAGGATGTACAATAGTGAGAGAAGATAAAGGGCAAGGAAGGTAGAAAAAGAAACCGAGAGACTGAAGGAGAAAGAAAGAGAAGTCTTAGGTGATGTCTGTGTCAAAGATTAATTTAGACGAAGCTCAATGATTTGAAAGTACCTCAAAAAGTCACTATATGTTGGTGAATTTCGCAATATTTTTATTCGCTTCGTTTTACTTGTTTACACTTTTATCGCCTTCAAAGTATTCTCCATTTGAAGCAATGCATCGCTCCAGACAGGGAGTGCTTCTATGAAGAGGCGCTACTTCTCCACATTCATAAGTCATAGCTCTGGTACTACAGACACCTGATTAGAATATTGCAGGAAAACAATTTCCTAGACGGATCCTTGAAGCCGATCCAGTCGATAGAAGAGCTTAAGGTAGACCAAGAATGACATAGTTGATGGATCACTACCTTCATCTTTCCTTATCTTTCACTGTGTCGATCGCCTCCTTAACCCTCTCTTCATTTATTTCACTTCCTTTCTGCCCCTCTCTTCTAACTACTTTCCCCTCTTACTTCTACTAGTAATGCAGTAAATCATATCAATGCATGTTATTAGATGTTTCAATGCTTCCTACCCCCACTTAGTATAACTTATACAAACATCTATTGACACAAGTGAAATTTCCGTTTGCCTCTAATCTTCCACCACGTGGTTTTCCAGTATTTAAACCATTTTGGTTCTAGTGGGTCGTAATATATATTCAGTCCGGCCTTTAAAAAAGAATACATTCAAAGAATTGCACAACTAAAATGCATCAACTGCTTAATAAATAAAATATCAACTCTGCATTTATAACGCATGAAGTAATTTCTTGATTCATGCTTTTTTCGTTTTATGATCGACATTTATAATGAAAGGAACTTCGTGTATTCGTATATATGCGTGTTTATATATATATACAGAGAGAGAGAGAGAGAGAGAGAGAGAGAGAGAGAGAGAGAGAGAGAGAGA
>NC_068992.1:29235967-29238923 GCF_001194135.2 Octopus bimaculoides | reverse complement strand
ATATATATATATATATATATATATATATATATATATATATATATATATACATACATATATGTATATATATATATACATACATATATGTATATATATGTATATAACATGTATATATATATATATAATATGTCTATATGTGTGTATATATATCTATATATATATATATATATATATATATATGTATATATATATACATATGCATATATATATACACATATATATATATATGTATATGATATGTATATATGTATATATATATATATATATATACATATATAGATTCATGTATATGTATGTGTATATATATATATACATACATACATATATATATATATATATATATATGCATATGTATGTATATGTATGTGTATGTATGTATGTATGTATGTATGTATGTATACATCTGCGTGTGTGTAAGAAGTAATATAGAATTGGGTAAACGGCAGAGTTGGAACAGAACCGTGTTATAAATCATATGACGTGACATTTCTGTTTCATTTAACAATCTTTGACAACATCTCGTGTAGACTCTACATATTTCAATGTGTTTATTAGAAATCTTAGTTTCGTTTTGTGCTCCAGTAAAAATCATGAAAACTTTGAATAGAACGATTTAACCTACTTCTTTTCTAGTGGGGCTTTCCTTGAATCTCTACAACTAATAATACCCTTTCAACCAAGACAAACAGTTTGTTTCGTTTTCAATTATTTGTCTTATTAATTCGTTTTGGTCATATTCTAAAAGCATACATAAGCTATAAATAATAACATGTAAGTAAAATTGGTGTTCAAAAAACCTCTTGGATAGAAAAGGTTCAAGTTAATATTCAGTTACATAATGAAATCGGTATTAAATAACTAAGTATGAATCTTTAGATATGGACAAGAAAAGACAATATCAGCTTAATAATAACATTTTTTTATTTATTAATATCTGAGACAACTTTCTGCCGAGGTTGACTTTGCCTTTCATCCTTTCTGGGTCAATAAAGTCAGTACCAGTTGAAAATTGAGGACGATCTAACTGACTTATACCCTCTCCTGAAATAGCTAGTAATGTGCCAAAATTTGAAATTTGAAATCAGTATCTGTGACAACTGTCAGGCATATTCCTGAATTATCTTACCTCTTCAGCATGCCCAAACTTCACGTTAATAGTAGCTGGAGTAATATGAATGTCACTAATATGATGTAGAATATTGGACAGGAGGAGGCGTGGAAATTAAACTTTAAATTTAACTTTATTAATTGATCCTATTTTTTTACAATAGTTTTTGAGTGAATAGCTATCTGCTCTCTTCGGTAGCGATCTAGTTCCCTTTCTCTCAAATCCATCTACACATCTTTTCATTCTTTAAATCTACCTTTCTAAAAATATATCTCTATGAACAACTTAGTGTATATCTGCGTATTTTTATTTGAACTCCTACTTAAATTCAGCAGCCAAAATTCCTTCAAATAACACCGTACTGCTTCAAAAGAAAGTACACATTTTATATTATAATCCTAGATATACAAACATGCCATGGGCATATGGCGTAGTGGTTAAGAGCGCGGGCTACTAACCCCAAGGTTCCGAGTTCGATTCACGGCAGCGACCTGATTAATAATAATATAATAATAATAATAATAATAGTAACATCGATAGGAATGAGAACCCAGGTTCGAAATTTCCCCAAGACACCTGACGAAGGCTGGAGGGTATATCAGCCGAAACGTTAGCCCATGGGCATATGGCGTAGTGGTTAAGAGCGCGGGCTACTAACCCCAAGGCTCCGAGTTCGATTCACGGCAGCGACCTGATTAATAATAATACAAATATATGTTTGAAAAACTAATGGTGTCGAACGACTTTGATCATAGCGTTGATGTGGTTGTGTGGTCAGAAGTTTTCTCCCCAACCACTTAGTATTGTGTTCAGTCGTTCTGCATGGCGCCTTGGGTAAGTATCTTTTTACAATACAAAATACTACGTTATTAGCCTTGTGAGATCCTCTCTTGGTGCAGAAAAGCACATACATAGATCGTAGCAGTCGAAATTCGTCTGTGATAGGCGCCAGAATTCCCTTATCACTTGATTTGGTCCTTTAGAACTCTCGGGGTTATTCGGTGTTCTAACAGGACATCTATGTTAAGTTGAAAATAATGATTACCTTTTGTTATCAATATTGCTTCCATTGCTAATAATTCATTTTTTAATAAGCCTGCTGTTTATTTGCAACATCAAAGTCTGAAAAGATGCTGAAATTCTATATATCGTGGCAGCGAGATTTGACTGACCCGCGGTTACTCGGTACTTTTCATTCATGTGTTTCAATAGAAAGAAATCACGTTATATGGGAATTCCGGCGCCCATCAGAGATGAATGTCTTCTGCTATGATCTATGTCTGTGTTTTTATGCCCTAAGTACTTATATGAGAGGGTTTCGCAAGGCAAATAACGCCGTATTCGGTTCTCTAACAAGGCATTCGTGTTTAGCTAAATGTAAAGATTACTTTCTGACATTAACACTGCTTCGCTCGCAAATAATTAGTTAATATCGGCCATGGCCCTCCGTCAGCTACGACGACGAGGGTTCCAGTTGATCCGATCAACGGAACAGCCAGCTCATGAAATTAACGTGCAATTGACTGAGTACTCCACAGACACATGTACCCTTAACGTAGTTCTCGGGGAGACTCAGCGTGACACAGAGAGTGACAACTTTGGCCCTTTGAAATACAGGTACAACAGAAACAAGAAGAAATAGTGAGAGAAAGTTGTGGTGAAAGAGAAGAGCAGTGTTCGCCACTAGCCCCTGCCAGAGCCTCGTGGAGCTTTAGGTGTTACCGCTCAATAAACACTCACAACGCCCAGTATGGGAATCGAAGCCGCGATCCTACGACCACAAATCCGCTGCCCTAACCACTGGGCCATTTTGCCTCCTATTATTGGATGCGTGGTGTTCAGTTATAT
>NC_068992.1:29228565-29235928 GCF_001194135.2 Octopus bimaculoides | reverse complement strand
TATATATATGCATATATACATACATATATGTACATATTGACATATATATGTATGTATATATGCATATATGGGTACAGGAGGTAAACAACATGAAATACGAAGACAAATTTTTTTATACTAACAACGAGAGAAACAAATGGAAAACAAGACAAGTAACATAAAGAACGACCCCTCATCAGTTGTCGGCTGTTTATAGTGTTGGAGAGAGATTTTACATATATATATATATATAGTTGTTTTAAAGCAAAACTACGCAGAACACAGCATTTGGTTTATTGACTTACTCTTACCAATACCATTCTCCATATGAATATTATTTTAGCAAACAACTATGCTCCCTAAGTTTGCTGCGGTTTTTATATATTGCTCTAACAAAAGTAGAATTTTTATCACTCTAATTGTTTAAGACATTCTCTTGGAAAAGAGAATTTAAAAACTTTCAGTGCGTCCGCTAAATAGATACAAAACAGTAATTCCCCTCGTCCCCCGATGTCAGCGATGAGTAGACAAATAGTTTTATTGAAATTGTCAGCTAAGTTGAGATATACGACACGGGGGAGTGGTAGCAAGCAGACATAACGGCTGTGATACCGGTGATACAAAAGGTGTAGCGTGTCTGGAAACTTTTGCGTAGTAAAGGGAAAATTGTTTTTATCCGAAAATATCATAATGAATGACAAAAATAATGCTAAGATTCAACAGAGCATTGAATCCGAAATGGCATCCCAGTAAACAACATGAGCCATGACGAAGAAAGAACACAACACTAGTAACACAAACAAAAGCAATGACAAAAACAACGAAAAACAAGAAGGAAGTAATGCAAAAAAAGGTGAAAAATAAATATTTGATGGAGAATCCTAACGTTTAAGTTTGAGAATCTCAACGAAAATCGAACGAGACATCAACATTATGAAAAACAGCAAGAAAGCAGAAAGCTATAGCATCAACAACAGCATAAACACCAAGAATACTAACAGAAACAACAATGCCTAGAACTTAGACAGGAAACTCAGATACTAACTCTTTATATCTGGGATCTTGAGCGAAGCAGGTTTTTAACACTTGACATGGTCCTTCAGTCCAGTGATAGATTCTTTGTATCGTACAGTCTTCCTTTCGTACGCGCCAAGTTACAAGCTCACAGTCTTGTCCTGGTTAATGCATTTATTATCTCAAGCCAAACTTTTCGCTCTTGTCTATTCAATTGGCGCCAACTGGGGGCTTTCTGGCACTGCTTATGGAAAATCTGTGCAGGGATGAGACGCACGTGACAATTTTATATTTATAAGTCATTTTTTCCTGATATTCACTGAATGTATGTCTCCTAGTCAATGAATTTCCAAAATGTCTTTTTCACAACATATTTCAGTGTCGATTACTTTTCAATAGGATCTCTGTGCGTTACGCGCAAGAAACTGGGAATAAATGGATATGCATTTGAAAAAGAAAGCCTTTTGAAAAAAAATGTGATTTTAAACTAATTACAAAATGACAATTAGAAATAAACGTTATTGTGACAAATATTTATCTTCAGCAACACGTTTAGTTAAAAATTGACTTCTAAAAATCCAAAATTGCATGACACAAGCAAAAAATAACACCAACAAAAGTAATTCGTACATGCACCATAATTTACGTAAAAAGGAAATGCGATCGGAAGTGTGATAATCTTGCCAACAAGGAATAGGTGTTAGACATGAACCATCCGAATAAAAAAAATCATTTGGCAATATTTTGAGACAAGTGAATACGCCTTTGCTAAAGCATTTCGCCCAAGAGCAAAGGAGGAGGAACGGTACCTTGCTTTGTATCAGCAAAAGTGGAATACGTTTTCTTATGCCCTCAAAACAACAAATAAAGCTAGCTCTGTGTGGTGTGAAAGAATATTACGGAACAGTATACATAATTTTTGAAACTGAGGATGAGATGAAGAGACAATATACTAATGACACAATACATAGATCGACAGACCATGTGAATCATGATGAAAGATGTTCTCTATGATGTTGATATTTGACTAGTGGTCATCTTTCTTGCATAGCATAGCAGATATAGAGCCTCAAAGGAAATACGAACGGTATGTAATCGGATGTAGTGTAAATAGGCATATCAGTTCTAATTGCCCCTGCAGATCCCAGAGCCATACCGGAGCTGTTCCCCATCGAGGGATCTAAAAGAAAAAACTGAAATTAGTGGTACAAGACAGAAAGTCTAGCTGCTTCACCTATGGCGTTATTAGCCATTTAAAGAAAACAAACAGAATGTGAGTCAGCAGCAAAAACAGATCGCAGAACCTGTTTTTGAAGCATTGTTTGCAGTTCTGGAAATGTTTTAAAATATTCCCCCAATCCGATCCTAGACTGGTGATTAGAAAGCTGAGAAAATCTCTGCTGCTAGTACAACCTGAATGTTTTGCTGGGATAAGGAGGACAAGGAAGAGCGGGAGTAAAAATAAATAAGAAGCAGAGAAGGCAAATTGCTGTGGACAAGGAAGAGAAGGTAAGAAGGAAAATCACCATCAAATATCAGAGGAAGGTAAAAGATAAATCATTCAACGTGAAATATTTCTCCAACTGAACCATGTTTCTTCACGGCGTCTCATAGAAAACGAAGTAATGGCGGGGATTTAAATGAACTACAGAAAAATTAGAAGGAAAAGAGAATGCAAATTTACAATGAGACGGTCTTCAACTATGTCAAGCAGCCGAATAGAAGTTACTGGTGAAAACAACCTTAAATGCTATAGAGCAATGTACCTGATTCTTAGCATGGACGTGGTCAGTTTCTTGTTCGCTCTGACACTCAGCACTTGATTGAGGCGTGGGGGAAAAGCGACCTACTCTGAGTAATACCCCTTAGTCAGATCCAAGCAGTGCTTAAATTATATATTTTTGATTATACAATTATTTTGTGTAATGAAACAAATTAACTTCACATTGTATTTGTCTCACCCCGCATTTTATATAACTGTCTTTTGTTTATCTCCACATATTTGTAACATTTTTGTGTACAATTTATTAGCCAAATGAATAGGCCTAGTATTTGGAAATCAGAGTAGTTGCGACATGGGACTTTTCTTATCTTTCTTCTAGGGTCGGTAAAATGTAGTCACCCTCAAGTGTTAATATTGATTTCGTTGACATGCATCTCCAATATTACTGGCCTTGCGTCAAAATTAGAAATAATCATTATTGTTGCTCTTGTCGTTTATCGTATTAGTATCGTTATCATCGGTCAAATTGCACTTGTTAATCGAGTTGAGTTTCATCTCGCTCCTGTCCTATCCCACACAACACAACAAAACACCTGCAGACTTAGTTATCAAGATTTACAACATTTACACACACACACACACACACACACACACACACATTCATCACACACACACACACACACACACACACACACACACACACACACACACACACACACACACACACATACATTCATCACACACAAACATTCATCACACTCACATTCATTACATACACACACACACACACACACTTGTCTCAAGAATACACAGGCACACACACGCGCACATATACTCGTCTAATACACATATATACAGGGAGATACACATCTCACACCATCACATCTCATATATGACATCGTACAACATTTAGCGATTTATTTGGTCAAGTAAATGTGAAGGACGTGAGGGAAAAACTGCTATCAACCATCGCCGAAGGCAAGATATAATCTCAGTAAAGTTGTTATCATTGGTTATTTGGGTAAGTCTAGACATTTTTGTTTATTCTACTTTCTTCTTTATACATCATCCTCTGGCAAATCGTTTTGTAACGTCTTTGTAATGGTGTGCTAAATAATTTGGAGATTCCAGTGTAAGTTAGCAATGCTTTCATAGTACTTGAGTTTTTACAGCAATACTGATTTACAGTGGGGTTGACTCTTTCCTCGGAAAACATGTATAGTTAGATACATTAGCTGAGCATTTTCGTGTGGCTCATCATGCAGCTAGGAATATCTGGCAAATTTAATATAAAATAAGCAATGTAGCTAGTTCTAAGATCTCTATAAGAGATGCAAGTAATAACTCTACTGAAAAGTAATTGTTGTTGCCGCCTCAACGTGGTTATTCTGTAAAGGGTAGTAACATTGTTCTGTACGGAACAACCACATTGAGGTGGCAACAACCATTACTTTATATAAAATACATTCGTACATCCTTCCTATTGAAAATACTCTGTACACCTAGGGTCACATTAAATACACTATGGTTACAAAAAAATAAAAGGCAGTACCTTGTTTGGCTTTTTACTTAATCCGTCACTTTGGCTACCCATGCCAGGTGACCCATGCAAGTATTCGAGCCAGGTATGAGAGAGACCGTCCTCCTTTCCTTCCGTGGAGGCTCTGTAAAGGATTATGACTATTGCCATTCCTCTTGATTACAAAATCAAAAAACATCGACCTTCGTTGTTGAGTATTTTGATTGTTCGACTAAATAAATTAACTTGTCATTGAACTAATGCTTAAGTGGCTGAATATTTCATACACTCATCACGCAATTCTCAAGTGGAATAAGCGTGTCACAGTGCAACAAGTCCGGATATATAAAGTATAGGTATAATTCATATGACAAGAGTCAGAAGTTTCTATCTGTTCAGCTTCATTAATAAGTCTTATGTAGACTCATGTCTATGGTTTAATAATTTGCGCATATGACGTGCAATGAGATCGAACTTTGATTATCGGGATTTCAAGACAATTTTTTAAGCATATCAAAACTGAATGAATCAGATGTTCCACACAGCTATTGGATAAGTCAAGGAATCAGAGTCATGGGGTTTATGGAATTTTCTGGCATACAAATCGAAATTTCTGCACCAATATTTACAGTTAAAGATGGTAAGTCAACTTATACACTAAAACCACTTTGTAGGTCCACTTTGAAATACAGCAAGATATGAAAAGATAGCAACAGTGTTTGAATGTTTGAACTAGATGTTAACATTGTATATTATGTTGACTAGAAAATATTTTAGTGAAACAATAACTCCACAGGGAACCGAATGTGTGTCAAAAAGGAACATGTAGGTGGTTATTCGACTTATGTAAAAGCGAAAGCTCCTTGGAAAAATACACCAAAATGTTTACTAAATATTCGGAGTTAAACCTTATTCAATATATTCGATCATAAGTTACACAAAAAGATGAATTGGATACGGCTGAAATGCTTTTGATCATGAGTATGAACCTCTGGGTTAACATGGGTGAAGTAAATGATAACAGTAAACATGCTTTGCAGAATGGAATTAGGACATTCTATGGCACAGTATTTTATGCACAATACAGTCACATACATTCACATACAGTCACATACAGTCACATACAGTCACATACAGTCACATACATACATTCACGCAAACACTTACACACAAATATGCATACAAGTGCACACATATACACGGATAATCATAAACGAAACTCAAATATTTCATATTGTTTCAAATTTTGGCACAAGGCCAGCAAGTTCGGCGTAGTGGGTAAGTCGATTACATCAACCCCAGTATTCAACTAGTACTCATTTTATCGACCCCGAATGGATGAAAAGCAAAGTCGACCTCGGCGGAATTTCAACTCAGTACATAAAGACGAATGAAATGCCGGTAAGCATTTTGCCGGTGCCATCAATTCTGCCAACTCGCTGCCTTCTCAAATATTTTATATTAAAGTTAGTCATATCTACATTCGCTTGTAGCAATATGGCGACGTTTGAGAAGGCGACAGTGATGGTGGTGGAGACAGTAGTGGTCGGTTGACTTCACAGCTATTGCCGAAGTCTTGGTTATGGTGTTGTTTCTGTCGTTAATGAATAATGTATTGACTACTCCCAATTTTATCGACATTTCTATCACGAACTGTCATCAGTTTAATTCCAATAACAAGGCACTTTAAGAAACTACACAACTAACCATCAGCTTTAACAATCCTAGAAACTTGAGGTGTGTCAACTTCACAGCATCCACTATTTACGGTCGAGTACAACAACTATAATAGCAACGGTAAAACGGTAATTATAATGACGACGACGACGACGATGAATTTGTTGTTGTTGTTGTTGTTGTTGTTGTAGATGATGACGATGATGATTTATTTATCAGGAAAACAACTTAGACAAACATTGTAATACAATGTATTTACAATACAACATAACCTCGTAGGTAATATACATTTATACAAGTATACATGTTGCATGTGTGCCTGTGTGTCTTTGTGTGCGCATGTATGTGTGTGTATATATATGAGCAAATGTAAGGATAAGCAAGTCAGGCAAATCGATACACAAAAAATATTAAATACATTTAATATAAAAAATATACATATATTTGCAGAATAGAAATGATATGAATTAAAGAGGTTGGATAAACGTTTTACGAGTCCAAGAACTGTTTCTGGGGGCTTGGTGGTCCAAAATAATGATTGTAAATGGATTCCATCATCGGATAATACCAGCCCCTGTCTTCATGGAAGAATTTTACATTTGAGGTGCTGACAGAAAGGAGATTAAAGAAGGAATGATTTTGTGAAGTACTAAGTGTATTAGAAGAAGGAGTTGGGATGTTTTTAGACAGAGAGTAGTGGGAGAAGAAAATAAATTTCCGGGTTGGGGTTATGAATGAGGCTAGTGATAGTAGTAGAGCTGGAAGGTGGGACGAGAAAGGAAGGTTGATTAGGTAGTATGTGAATCGTAACATATGTGTTAGTGTGTACGAAAGCTTTAGAGTTAAAGTTGGAGATAGTGAAAATGGGAATGGCTGTTATTTGAGGATTCAGTAACTGAAAGAGATTAGGGTGGTATGAAGAGAGGAATGAGAGGAGATGGAGTGGGATAGAGTGGGAGTGAGAAGGCGGTCAAAATAGTAGCTGTTAGTGGGACAAATGAATTCGGTTGGTATTAGAGGGTGGTGTTATGGTAAAAGAGAGGCGTGTGAAATTTAATAGGGGTGTGAATATGGAGGGGTAGAGGTAGATTGTTTAGTTTTCGAAGGAGTAGCGTATTGTTAAGTACTTTTTGAAGGTGAAGAGGGTGGGGGTTCTAAGAGGGAAGTGGGAAATAGTGAATTTCAAGAATTTGGAAAGGCATTCAGCATTTCTGCCTGAAATTCGCACGATCGTTAAAGAAACGGTCTCCTAATAAAAAGGTTTCCTGGCAGGAGTGATTAGCGTATGCTGGGTCATCTGTGGATATCATATCATTGATAATTGTTATATGTGCTGTTGTCTTCGTTCTAGGTTAAAATACACTGGTGAGCCGTCCGTATGATATTGTAACGTCGGTGAAGGCACAAAGTACACATACACATATGTATATACATATATATATATATATATA
>NC_068992.1:29227583-29228269 GCF_001194135.2 Octopus bimaculoides | reverse complement strand
TATACATACATGTATTTGTATATACATGTGTTTGTGTTGTGTGTGACTTTGAGTTTGTTTGTCCGTCCACTACCCTTTGACAACCGGTGTTGCGCGTAGGCTAGCGGTTCGGCAAAAGAACTGAGAGAATAAGTACCAGTCTTTACAAAGTAAGTGCTGGAGTCGATTCATTCGACAAAAATTCTTCGATGTGGTGTCCCAGCATGGCCGCAGTCAGATGACTGTAATGAGTAAAATATAAAATAGTATAGAGATATATTTTTTTTTTTCTTCCCGATTCTTTCCATTCTAGGTTCAAATCTTGCCAAAGTCAACTCTGCTTTTTTATCCCTTCGAGGCACTTAAAATACAGTACCAATCAGCTGGTAGAATAGAAGGTGTCGACTAACCGACTTCGTTCAAAATTACTAGGAACAATATGTGTGCACTCAGTATATTTACTTAGATGTGTACATTATGCATGTGTGTGCGTCTATGAGTATGCATATATATATATATATATATATAGATAGATAGATAGATAGATAGATAGATAGATAGATAGATAGATAGATAGATAGATAGATAGAGAGATAGACAGACAGATAGATAGATATATATACATGTGAGAGTGTATATACATATAGACATACATACATACATATGAACCGGGAAAAAACTTCCGCGTATTCCCTGGAATATACGGA
>NC_068992.1:29224777-29227573 GCF_001194135.2 Octopus bimaculoides | reverse complement strand
ATCTGCAGCTGTTTCTCTCACTGAAAGTTGTTTATAGTCAGCTTTTCTGGGCTCCCACGTGGCAACAATTATCGATGAACATACATTGATTTTTAACAGGTATGTTCTCTTATGAAGCGCACATTTTCCTGCAACTCATCACTGTGTCTCTGATCTGTTTCCGGAATCGAACTTAAACATTAATTTAATTTCAAGCAGACTTACATATCTGTTAATTAATTGTTTTTGTTGTTTGTTGGTAATCATAATCAAGTAGAGCTAAGAGTAACGCCATTCCAGCTCTAACTATCATATCTCATGTCTTTTCTCTTCTAATTTAATTTTTCCAGGATTGCTTTATGCAGTGTTACCTTTTTTTTCTGGGAGAATAGAGTGAGATGCAAAAGTGGCGTGCTAGCCATTTGTTATAGAGTAACAATGAAGTAGATCTCTCGTTGTTCGTTGGTCAATGATGATCGAACTAAATGTGTTACTCTTGAAAGGAATGCTGCAATACCAGTTCTACAAACTATCCATGGTGATTTCATTGACCAGCCATATGTCCTTGTTATGGAAATTTCCAGAGAATATACGGAAGTTATTTCCCGTTCCATTCCTCTGAGGAAATATTTTACAAGACACCTTCTTATCGGTTGCTGCCAATCCTAAAAAAGTGTGAAGATGAGAAACAAAGATTTGAGAAAGATATGAATAAATAATCGACCTGGTGCATTAACTGGTATTGTATTTATCGACTTTGAAAATTAAAGACCTACATAAGATTGAGCACCACTCTAAAAGAATATAACAAATACAAATAAATTAGCGATCAAGCCACTATGGAAATCTTTACTTTGTTCCAAATTCTCAAAGAAGTAGTTTCCGAGTCTCCTGAGAAATAGAATCTTTAATAACATGGTCCTCTACATAAAAAGGAATGCTCATAGCATGAATGTCTTTGACCACGAGCTCCGTCGATCATTCATTGCTAATTAGTTTGAAGATGGCTGTTCAGTTGTTCAAATCTAACAAAATGAAATTTTATTTTTGGAGCTTAAGTGATCAATAAAATAGTTTAGAAAATTATGAACAAAAATAGAACTACAAGACAAATTTAGTGAACCAGCTTGTCTGGTTGTTTTAAATGTCGTAGTTTTAACGTCTCATGTTCAAATTCTGAGTGATTCTTTCATAAATCCATCAATAAATTGAATAGCTCAACAGAGATAGACTAGCTTCTATTTTTAATCTGGTGCATAAAGTGACGTCACATCTCTTCCTAATTCTTCTTTGCTTTTCATCAACAACCACGTGCCAATGTAAGAATACAAAACTATCACGTTCCTTGTTAATCTGTCTATTTATTAATCAACCAATCAGTTGAAATAGATATTTAGATAAATAGATATACAGATCAATTGAATGAATGAGTGATTGATTAATTGATTGCTTGCTTGAATCATTCGCTTCTTTGTCTAGCTTGATAATGAATAAACAGCTATAGACAGATGGAAAAACATGCACACACACACACACACACACATATATATATATATATGTGTGTATGTGTGTGTGTGTGTGTGTGTACATACATATATATATATATATATATATATATAGAGAGAGAGAGAGAGAGAGAGAGAGAGAGAGAGAGAGATACACAGTGAAAGACCGGTAAATCTATATTAGCTATGTATTAGTGCCCGAGTGTGTTCTAGTGTGTATAAAATGTGTGTGAGAGTACAGAAAGAGAGGGACAATAAGACAGAGAAGGGGAGAGTTGTCAGTTTTCTTTCTTATTCTATATGTTGGTATAATCATTCTACTGGAGATAGAAATAGGCATCCATACCTTTCTATGTGCTTTCTGACAGTTCTAAAGAAATAATCTAACGCTGAAAAGCTGACTTTAATAGTATCCTGCAGTACCACTGTTCGAGAAAATATTTTTTATTTTTATTTTCTTCAATACCCTTCATTCTTTAAATTAATCATTCATTCAGTCAGTCGAATTTCTAATCATCATCAGGCGATTTTTTTTTTCTTCCTTCCTCAAATACATTCTGACAACGCATGAATTCAGACGACAGTCGACAGACATAAAGCATAATATCAAACTTTAATCAATAAGACGATGACGATGACGGTGATAAACAGGAATAACAATAACGTACAGACAGAATCAGAAACTGAGAGAAAGAAATAATGAAAGAAATTAAGAGATTAACGTATATTAACGGAGAGAGGGAGAGCGAGGGAGACAGAGAGACAGACACAGACAGACAGACAGATAGATAGATAGATAGATAGATAGATAGATAGATAGATAGATAGATAGATAGATAGATAGATAGATAGATAGATAGAGAAACATACCTAGGTTCACTATGACTGGAGCTGTTCCACGTTAAGCGTCATGTTAGGACGATGGATCTGCCAATTCGTTGAAGTCTCGGACAAAATGCCTTGACTCGTTTTCTTTTTCCCAGTTCAAATACTGATGAAGTTAACTTTGCCTTTCATCATTCCTGGTTTAATAAAGTACCAATCAAGTATTGGGTTCGATTTAATCGTCAAACCCCTCTTTTTAAATTTCAGGCCGTGCGCATATGTTATAAATTATATTAAACACCACATGAGAACTATAAAGAAAGAAAAAGCGATGTCTGAATCGTTGACTTAAGTTTGTCTTTATTGTTACTGACTGCTACTTATTTTTGCCGCCGCAGGCTATTTCACTTACCCTCGCATCAAACCTTCATTTTACACGAGGGTTAAAGTCCTCTTTAAATTCTTTATTACTCCATTTCGCATCACC
>NC_068992.1:29220614-29223792 GCF_001194135.2 Octopus bimaculoides | reverse complement strand
ATTGCATAGTGTCAAGGACTCCAAATTTGCCATCAAGATGTAGGACAAGATACTGCAATAGCTTGGGCTTCAAAGGTCCACAGCTCTTCAATATCTTCCCGAAGGACCTGAGAGACCTGCATGCGGTGGATGTAGGTGTCTTCAAGACGAGGCTGGACCTCTTCCTGTCAGGAGTCCCAGATGAACCAACTTCGCGGCAGGAGGCGCAGATGAGAGCAGCTGCATCAAACTCTCTCATGCACCAAATGTCGATTCCTGAAGTAAAATTCGTGAAATAAAATTGTGTAGCAACACCAAATGGCGGTGCCCCAGCATGGCCACAGCTCGTGAGCTGAAACTAGATAAAATGAAAAAAAACATAAAATGAATCTACATATAGTAAAATTGACCCCATAAAAACAAAAAAATCAGTGACAGGCAGAGTCTGTAACAATGTATATCTTATTCATACCGTAGTAGTTTCTATGCTGGAGTGAACGCAGCATGCTATTTGTCTATCTCCTTAACTTCTTGGAGATTTATGTATAATTATACTAATATGTCCATCTGTTCTAATTTAATTAAATTCTATGTCTTTGTGCAGCTGAGGATTGCTCTGCATTTTAAATTGATGTAATGACTGAATTATTCAATTAAATGGAGTTGCATGAAACTATCGTACTGCATTACCTCTGGATATCCTTGTTGCTTATTTTGATTTTAATCACCTTACTTTGAAATTGTATGGATAATGCTGTACTAAATTCTGCTGCCTCAACTTAAGTACCATATTCATCTGAATATATATATATATATATATATATATATATATATACACATACAAAGGGGTTTGCACGATTGTGTATAGAAGAATATATTACTCAAAGGAATTCCAACTCTGTTTTTCATGTTTTATTTATAATCTTATAATATTAATATAAGATATAAAATAATGTAGTAAAAAGAAATTAAATGAAGTATTAATTCTCTATTCTTATTGAACAAATGACATATTAAACAAATGAAATATTAAATGTCCATTCTTATTGAACTAGTATACTTTCTTGCATTTATGCAATCTTCAGGTTCATATAATTGTGGTGACAGTTGTGTTCAATGCTTTCAACTGTGGTTGATTGGTTAAATTTTGTCCTTTATCTACATTCCAGTGGATAGAAGTAGTAGTTGCATGTCTATGTTTGGAAATGATGCCATACCATTTTCCAGTGATTATTTTTAGAAATGATGACAGTGTACTTTTTAGAGATTTTTATTCTTTAGATATGGAGATAAGACTTTAAAACCTTAAATAAGATCATTTTTTTATCATTGTTTATTAAACTTTGGTTTGAATTCATTAATAAACTCCTTTTCTCTCAGTTTTCTCCCGGTTTCATTCGGATTTTATAGTTTATGAAATGGAAATATTATAAATATTTTCCGGCCACATGTTGCTAGATAGTTACTCAGCGGTATTTGGCGGACTCTGGATTTTTAATTTGTTGTCGGTGCACACGTGAGTGTTCTGATAGTGCATTGCCTGTCTGGCCAACATACAGTTCTTCACAATTCAGGCATTTGATGCAGTAGATTAAATTTCTGCTTTGGCAGTTCATATTTGCGTTTGTGAATATTTTCCCCGTTTTTGTGTTCATATATGGCCGGTATGAATTAATTGGCATGTACTGCATCGGCTATCAGTGCATTTAGACACAGTGAATGGTTGTTCTTTGTTGCTAAGGTCAAACCTTGCCTTTGTTAATAACTTTTTCAAGCTATTAGGCTGTTTTTACTGAAAGTTATAGTTTGGTCTGTAATGATATCTCTTAATTCCTTACTTTGAGTAATGATTGGTAGGTTTGCTTTAGCGATATTGAAGATGTTCTGGTGGCATGGATTATGTGTCACTATAAATGGTATGATTTGTTCTTGTTTTTCTCTTCTTTATGTTGTCCTCAGTTGTTGTGTGGGTATTTTCATAACCCGCTGAATACCATTTTCTATAAGTAGTGACGGGTATTTTTGTTTGAGCAGAAATTCTTTCAGTTCCATCAGACGTTGATTCCTGATCTACAGATCTTCTACAATGGTGCAGATTCTTCTGGCTAAACAGTATGGGATGTTACCTTTTGTATGCGGTGGATGGCACGATTTAAAATTCAGGTATTGGTGTGTATATGTGTGTTTATAATATATATCAGTGGTAATGGTGGCGTTCTTTGTAATTACTATTATATCTAGGAATGGTAATTTGGTACTGCTCATTTCCTTTGTAAATTAGATAGATGGGAGTAGGTTCTTCACGAGGATATTGAATTCTGCCACAGTGTTTTGAGATTTTGTCCAGATAAGAAAGCAATCGTCGAGGTATCTCTTCTATGTCTTTTCAATATACTTCCTAAATTCAGTGCTGTATCTCTCCTCTATTTCCTGATAGAGTTATTGTTCTAAGTATTCCATCACCGAGTTCGCGTGATCGGGGGATAACATCATTCCCATGCTCGTGCCTTTAATTTGGATGTAGTTCTTTCCATTGAAGAAGAAAGTGTTGTTTTCCAGAATAAGTCTGACAGGGTCAACTATAAATGTCACTGTGAATCTGTTGGAAATTGCTTTTCTATGTTTATCTACCCAGTATTTAATCGCCTTTATTCCTAAATTATGTAGGGTATTGGTGTAAAGGCTTACTACATCAAAGCTCAGTAGGATTGATTGAGTTTGTTTCAGTTGTTTTGTGAAGATGGGACAGGAAATTGATATCATCCTGAATGAAGCTGGGTATGTAGATACATAGTGCTTTCAAAATAATGTTGACGAAATTGCTTAGATGATGTGTGGGGCATTCTGGGCCAGCTATAATTGGTCTAAGTTTTAAGTCTTTTAGATATAGTAATTTTACGTATTCACTTCCTTGTTCTTCCTTGTCTCAGTGCTGATTGAAGAAGCTAGCGTTTTGACACTTAAAAATGACCACTGATAAGATTACTGGAACAAACGAGAAAGTTCTAGTAAAAAGAAATTATTTTAACAGTATTTTGTGGCATAGAAACTCATAAATTTATTCTATACGAATACTTTTTTCACCCCTAAATATTTATAATTGTATATAAATTCATCAGTTACTATAATTTATTAGTTTCCTTTGCATATTCTTAGTTTATGCATGTGTATGCAAATATAGTATTGGTATATCCCATTT
>NC_068992.1:29219214-29220299 GCF_001194135.2 Octopus bimaculoides | reverse complement strand
AATGACAGATCTATCGCACTTTTAAAGAGATCAAATTGTTGGTGCTCGTATGCCAGGCCCTAGAGTAATGAAAACAGCCGAAATGTTTGGTGTATCAAGAGGTACTGTCTCGAAAGTAATGATAGCCTTTGAGAAAGAGGGAAAAACCTCCTCGTCGAAACAAAACTCCGGAAGAAAACCAAAACTCTCAGATAGGGAACGTCGGACTCTTATGTGAATTATTAGAAAGGATCACAAAAGTACAGCTCCTAAAATTACTGCAGAGCTTAATGACCACCTCGAGAACCCAGTTTCCACAAAAGCTGTTCGCCGGGAGCTGCACAAAGCCGGATTTCACGGGAGGGCTGCAATCGCAAAACAAAAACAAACGTTGCAAAGCGTTTAGAGTGGAGTAAAACCCCACAGAACTAGTCCCTAGAGCAGTGAAAGAATGTTATTTTCTAGGACGAGTCATCCTTAAACTTATTTTCGAGCATTGGCCGAGTATACGTGTGGAGACAGCCAAAAAACCATTTGACCCAGACTGCCTTCTTTCAACTGTTAAACATGGCGGAAGATCTGTAATGATCTGCATTGCGATATCGTGGAAATCCGCCGGCCCAATGGTTTCCCTTTATAGCAAAATTAATTGTGAAGACTATTTAAGCATTTTATCTGATGAAATTCATCATATAGTTGCGGAACTGTTTCCGGAGGGAAACGCAATCTTTCAAGATGATAATGCACCAATTCACACACATAAAGTTGTTACTGAATGGCACGCGGAACATTCTAGTGAAGTTGAACATCTTATCTGGCCACCACAATCCCCAGATCTCAATATTATTAAGCATTTATAGTGCATTTTAGAAAAACACGTAACGAGTCGATATGCTCCATCATCACTACAGGAACTGGAGACTGTGTTAGCTGAAGAATGGATAACCATTTCTTTGGAAACAATTCAAACTTTGTACGAATGCATACCTCGTAGAATTCAAGCTGTAATTACTGCCAAAGGCGGTCCTACTCTATGTTAAAATATATTTGAAATTTTAAGGTGTTTCCATTTTGTCCATCCCCTGTGTATATATATATATATATAT
>NC_068992.1:29217383-29218639 GCF_001194135.2 Octopus bimaculoides | reverse complement strand
TATATATATATATATATATATATATATATGAAAACATTAGTAGACATGGCTCGGTGGGGGGGAAATTTTTATAATTTTTATTTTTATTTTAACCTCAATAATAATGTTTACTCACTTTAAACAAAATTATCATTAACATTATAAAGATTAAATAAAAATTATCGCGACAAAAAAAGCCATCTCTACTCATTTTTTCAAATATATATAATACTGTCCCAAGATCTTTATTTTTATCATTCCACTATATATATCATAGACGGAATGGAACTTTTCCAGTACTTACATTGAAATAAGTGTAACTTTTTACCTTGTCATTGTTTTTCGTTGTTTGCATGTATTTACTGTATACCATAGTGATTAAACTTGTATCAATTTTGTGAGTTTAGATCAAACCCATATAAACACTGGATGCTCTATGAATCCAGAAAGTGCTTTTCAGCAATGGAAACTACATTGAGCATCTGCAAACCTTATCTGAGTGAAATCCAAAGCAAACTGCATTTGGCAAAACAATTGGCAAAACAGTTCAAGTCACACTTTCATCATAAAACATCTTAATGAACTAGGAAACTTGTCTAAACTGATTGATTGTTCCCTTGTGATTGAAGAGTAGACGTGCTATGTTTAGAATCCATACAAGGGATGAAAAGCACCCACTGAAAAAAGCAGAATCCGCCCCCAAAACCAGGACTGCACCTGAAAATAGGTTATGTTCTGTGTTCGGTGGAATATTATCGTGAAGTATCAATTCAAATCGAAACGGTTAATAAGGAGAATTATTGTCATTGATGGTTAATCGTAAAAGAATGTTGCTCTTACACGATAATAAAAGCCTACATTTTGCCAAAGTCATTCAGGAAAAGATTATGGCACTGACATCCCCAGTTCTCTATTTTCTCACTTAAGTTGGCATAATTTGGAACTCCGGTGCCGAATAGATCTAAAAATTTAACAATTCCTAAGTTACTGATTCTTTTTTTTTTTTTGGTATTGTAAATTCGTTCTTTATGTTCGGGCATCACTTTTTATTGTTGCCCTCAGAATAGTTGTAAGAATGATAATAAATTGCTTATGTGCATAATTTTTACATAAAATTCATCTACATATCATTAAAATCATTTATTAAGAAGATTTTTTTTAATCATCAAAATGTTTTTTCTTTTCATTAATCAATTTAACTTCCTGCCTATGAAATCGATGCAAGCATAGTATATATATTGAATTGAATCTCGGTATGCTTATCGCATGTATGTATA
>NC_068992.1:29211989-29216202 GCF_001194135.2 Octopus bimaculoides | reverse complement strand
TATATATGCAATAAGCATGTATAAAATATCTTGCGAGTTAAGTTAATGTGCACCACAAGGCGCATGGCATAGCGGTTAGTGTTCGATTCTTAGTGCGTGTGGCGCGTTATGACCATCAGCATGTCACTCATTTCGCGTTGTGCCAGTTGTATTTTACTACCGTGTAGTGCTAGTATAGCTTTCACAGCCACAACGTTAGGATGAAAAGTGAGCGGGCCGAAAACAATAAGCAAAAGCAAGAGATAAGCTACAACACTTGCTTGAGATGGATTGCTACCCCGTGTGTGTTGTGTGTATGTTTATATTATCATTAATTCATTCAAGGGTACTCGTTAGTGATTTTGGGCTTTGTATATGCACGTGTAGGCGCAGACTTGGTCAAGAAAGTTTGAGTAAGACTAACAGTTGCTCATGGCTGGAAAAGTCTCTCTTTTGAACGCCTCGATGTTTATCAAAGGGAAAGACAGTGCTGTGAGCGACTCGCTGCGTCGTGCTTGCTGAGGGCAAAGTACGTTAGTCCGTCTCCGTCAGTTAGCCGTGCCTGCGCTTTCGTGAAGCGACGGGTCCGGTCGGGAGAAGGGCGTCGGTCCCGCCGCCGGCCTGCCGAAGTCGACAGCGGCAGGATGCTGCCCTGCGACATAGGTAATTAAATACCGGTTATAATTTAGAAAGCATAATCAGCAATAGGATAAGATTTCTAACATCTAGTTAGAGCTCTTACCGTAGAGATTGTGTCATCATCTAAAACGCTTTAGTAGAGAATGATTTTAACGAACGCGATGAAGTACATGATAAACGCTGGTAATACGCGGAAAAATATGGATGAAAATCGAACAATTATTTGGTTCAACTTTACATTTAGCTTCAATGTTGTTTCTAATACAGCCAAATGTATACGCATTTCACCAGTTCAAATAGATAACAAAATAGATAACAAGTGAGGCGTTTTGCATAACAATAGTTACGCAAAACGCCTCACTTCTTTAATTCTTAAGACTGAGAGAAGAAACATGTAAATAGCAATACAAAGCTAATAATAACAGATCTGAATTTCGACTGTTCTGTAACTGTAATCTCACAACTTGATATACGTAAAACATACTCTGTGACGGATCATAGAAATGTCCAAACAAAGCACTGACGTTTTGTGATACAATGATAAAACCCCTATACATTGAACTGAGTAAATTCAAAAATCTTGTTTCTTCTGTAGATTATCAGCTTGATGTTGGTTCATTAATAAAGAGAAAACAAGTGGCTTGCATATTTTTTTATTAATAGATCTTAAAATAATTTCGCTGATTTTACCAATTTTGTAGAAGTGTGAAATATGCCTGGACTATGCAGAAAATGTAATAGATAAGTCAATCATTTACAACACTTTGCCATACCGCAATTGATCCAACTATTATCAAGACAGTTGAATAGCAAAAATTTTACATCCCAGCATAAGACTAACTCTAGTAAATGCATTGTTTAAAGTTGTCGAAAAGTGCCTAAATGAGAATCGGTACATCTTGAGACATTTATAATTGCAAACGAGCAGTATACCTATATAAATCGAACAACAAGAAAAAGAAGTTTTAGCAACCTTTTAAAAAAATTCAAGTTTAAAGATATCAACTTTTGTAAGGATTTTACAAAAATCTACTATAATAATATTCTTGTGTATTTCTCCGTCATAACATATGAATGAGAAAGGAAAGGGTGATAGATGAATAAGGAAGGACAGGGTGAAGGCAAACTTGGTAGTGGGATGATGGAAGTTCTACCGTCAAAAAAACCAAACTGCGTTTCAACTCTGCGTGAGTATATATGTGTGTATGTAAAAGAGAGTCATGTGAATGCGTGTGTGTTTGTGCGCGTGAGTGTGTGTGTGTGTGTGTGTGTGTGTGTGTGTGTATATCTGTGTGTATTTTTGTGCCTGTGTCTGTGGATGTCTGTGTCTGTGTGTGTGGATGTCTGTGTGTGTGTGTGTGTGTGTGTGTGTGTGTGTGTGTGTGTGTGTGTGTGTGTGTGTGTGTGTATGTGTGTATGTCTGCAATGGAAGCGTGATGGTGAACGTTCAACGCTGGAAAGAAAAATCAAACAGTATTTCAAATCTGTGTGAGTATATGTATGTATGTGTATGCGTATACAAGTGAAGTATGTGAATGTTTGTATCTGTGATTATTTTGTACCCTATTTATATATATATAAAATACTACAATTAGCCGTCATTAGCGGCACGGGGCCAGCTAGTTATTTCATAAAGCGTCTTCAACACACTCATTGTAACGTTTTTATTCATCAAAATAATTTGTTAATAATGTTTGCATTGGTTTCTAGTCTGTTATCATTTTCATGTAACATTTTCAGTGAGATTTGCTTACATTTTTAACTTCTATCGCTGATATAGTCGTCCTTCAAATTTTCTTTTCAGATTCATTTATAGATTATATATAACTTTAAGCTCGATATGTATGTTTTTGTGCATATGTATATTAAGGTGGAGAGAAAAATGCAACTTTCGAAATTAGTATCAAAGAATCTGTATTTTGTTGCAAATTAGGGTTAAAAGAAAGGTGTATAAAGAACCTTGCGGTTAAATATTTTTTCAGGCTCCGCAACGCAATTGAAAATTTCTAAAATCGCTATATTTGGTCAAATTTTGGATTTCATAGATTGTAAGTCGTACCAAATATATATTTCTACATAGAAGAATACAGAACAGTAAATACAATACCCTTAATTGACTAATATTTTGTGGTTCCGCATCGATTATAAAGAGAACAGGAGTGTGAACTTCTCTCCAGTACCGCTACAACGGTCGTTGAGTGTGGTCGTGTTGTACGTGTGTGACGTTTTCTGCTTTGTACCTTGACTTTCGGTCCTTTTATTAAAATTAATGATCATGTTAAATTTAATGTCCTTTATATTTACTGATGCCTCATATGCCAATAACGCGTCATGATATTGAATGCTTAATATCTGGTACTCCATGTCAGATTAGCGAGCGAGTTTTGCCAACATACAAGGACGTACTAAAATGTGTTTTATTTGCACGAAAAAAGAAAAGAATGTAGTTAAGAAAGATCTTTCAATTAAACAAATTGTCAACATAGTAGTAGAATAGATCATTCTTCTTTGCAAAAAAGCATACATTCCTTGTGTTACGACTGAGTCAGTAAAACTGAAAATCTTAAACTTTTATCTAAAGAACGAAGCATTACCAAAATCTGGGAAAAATAGAAAAAAAATGTGCCATCGATTCAAACAAAGTGTAATATGTTTAAAAACAATGTAGCAAAAGATTTGCCACTTTCTGTTGCAAGTGCAACTCCTTTAAAAGCTGCAGTTGTAGTAGAGACAAAAAAGTTCCACACAGAGAACAAGATTATTTACAGGATCAACGGACAAATCTAAAAATGATCATTGGCGGAATGGTTAGGAAGGTTGATAAGAAATAATCGGCTAGATCACAGTCTCACTCTTCTACATCAGCAAAAGTAAGTTTAAGATTTTTGGTTTATGCCTTTTGCCAAAAATGAAATATCTTTCTGCTACAATCTTAGCAATTTGTTTATATTTTGATATGTGTGTAATCTAGACATCATGTGACACATAAGTTTCAAAAATGATAAGGAAAACAAGATCGAAAGTCTATTTATTTCACATAATTTCGAAATTTCAAGTGCGTTGCGAAGCTTGGAGATATAATTTTTAGAGTTTGAGATTTTAAAACTCTCGTTTCTAAAGAATTATGCAACCAGAAATCGATTCGTAACAATGAATGTAAAAAATAAAATGAGGAACGGTAAACGTGTTATAAATTGATATTTCGCTCATTATTCAAAATTTCGTGTGAGCTGCAGAGCTTGTAGATGTAAATTTAAGAACTTCAGATTTGAACACAGTTGTTTTTAAAGAATTTCGCGATACAAAATATATTCGTAAAAACATATTTTGAAAATTTGTGTAAAAAGTACCTTTTTCACTCCACTCTCTGATTTCAAATTTTGGCTCAAAGCCAGTAATTTCAGTGTGGAGTAGATCGGTTAAAATTACTACAGTCTTCAACTGGTATTCTTTTTATCGTCCCCGAAAGGAATAAAAAGCAAAATCGACCTTGGCGGAATTTGAACTCAGAACACAAACATGGACGAAATGCCACTAAGGATTTTGCCAAATGTTCAAACAATTCTGGTTGCATATGTATGTATATACGTAAGTA
>NC_068992.1:29206119-29207773 GCF_001194135.2 Octopus bimaculoides | reverse complement strand
GATTTCGATAGAGATTATGTTAAAACTGAGGTATAAAAAGTTATATTTTATTAAGCATAACTAATCACAGATGTTTTTGATACCACCTCGTGTATATATATATATATATATATATATATATATATATATATGCTTTTCCCAAAAAACATTGCATTTCGTATTCGAGGCTCCGATGAAGCTATATGCTATAAGGAGTCCACTGCATCTCATAGCAGAAAGAGTTGTAAGTTAATGAAGCTCATAAGACAATCGTTTGTTCTTTGTCATCTCATTTCCTTATTACCGCTCTGTGTTCGAGTAACGCTTTATTCCGAAGCATAAGCATACTGAGTTCTACTAATTTATTATTCTCGCAAAGACTAAGCGAAATATACAATGAGAAAGAAAATATTAAAATTATTCCACATGCCTAGATAGATAGATAGATAGATAGATAGATAGATAGATAGATAGATAGATAGATAGATAGATAGATAGATGGACATGACCGTGTGTATGTGTATGTGTGCTTCGTTCCAAACAAATACGTGAACAGAGATAGTCAGAGAAACTCTGAGTTATAAAATAGTTACTTCTGAGAGTTTCTATTGACTAGTTAATAGAGAGTAACCACCGTGTCAAAATCAAAAGTTACATTCTATATCTGTTTTGGGAAAATTTTCGTGTTGTTGGAAGCAAGAGGAAAAGATCGTATATATGCCTATATAAGCATATGTATGTGAGTTTAAATAAATATATATTTAAATACATTGATATGTATATAAGTATACAGATATGTGTATGTGTGTTTATATATATATATATATAATATACACATGTATATATATATATATATATATATATATATATATATATATATATATATATATATATATATATGCGTATGTATTTATAAATATTTATACATAGACACTCACATATATATCGATATACATACATATATGCATTTATTTAATTTGTACTGACAGCGGAACCGGTTGTTTCGCTCAGTGAGCTTACGCTCACTGAGCGAAGCAGCCGGTTCCGTTGTCAGTAGAAAATAAATAAATTTATTATACTCCACTAAATAATTATTGAGGTCTATATTACAGTGAGTGGTTCCTCGTTTTTAACAAACAGATACTTTCTCATATATGCATATGTATATATAAGTACACACAACCGCACGCGCGCACGCAAACACACATACACACACATAAACACACACAGACATATATATATGTATACATATTTATGTATGTATGTATGCATGTATGTATGTATGTAGGCATGTATGTATGCATGCATGTATATATATATTTGCATATGTAGAATTCCTGTATAGTTTTAAACATTTTGCAACTAAAAGTTTTTTTCTATGTTGCAATGTATTGCTTTATTTTTAGGACTCGATATTGTTCTTCGTATTGATTTAGCTGTTAATATATTGCTTGGCGGGTATTTGTTTTTATATAAGTTTCACCCATATTTTAGCTGAACATTTTTTTTTTATTGCTTTCACTTTTAAATAAACAAGAATTAAATTTCTACTGACTTTTCCTTTTTACCGTTCTCTCATTTTTTAATCTAGCGTTCCCATAACTTCAAAATACACAAAGTAGTTGAAGCATCATACAAACATATATATATATACATATATATATATATATATATA
>NC_068992.1:29202602-29205842 GCF_001194135.2 Octopus bimaculoides | reverse complement strand
TATATATATATATATATATATATATGTACTTGTGTGTGTATGCATATGCGTATATATTTGTTTGTGTCTATGTGCATATACATACATATACATACATATAAACACATACATGCATATATATATTCTTTGATTATAGGAAGTGAAGACTCCAAGACAGTTAAGGTTCCTTGCTCAAAGACATTGAAGTTTCATGGGTAATACTCAGTGAATTTTCCTTAGTCACAGGAAGCTATGCTTCTTTGCTAAAAGACAATTAACGCGCCTTGATCGTAAACAGTGACTGTTCCTTACTAATACACAAAGACACTTCTTTGACCATAGACGGTAGAGTCATAACGTTGAAAAAAGTAAGATGTACTAATTTCGATCTATTATCCCAATATTACATTGCAACGAAACGTCCAGATACCAAATCTCTCTTACCAACGACGAGAGAAGAAAAGACCAAAACTATATGAATGAAACTACCTGCAGGTAATAAATCTATTTTCGGTCCTTCTATTTTCTCACTTAAGTTGGCAATACTTGAAATTCCGGAATAGTTTACATTTAAACATTTTACAAGTGTTAAGATATTTTTGTATTAAAATATATAGTTTTTGTTTTTGGATTGTAGTTGTTACTTTTATTGGTATGGTTGTGAAAAATAGTTTCTGTGATATTACTTTTGTATATCACTGGTCTTCTATTTCAATAGTTTATTAAATTTCTTACTAAATAAGCAAGAAAAATTTTATCTGCGAACTTTCTCTATTTACATCTCTCACTGTCAATTTAACTTTCCGCTTATCGACCTCAAAATGTATATTGAACTAAATATCCGTATATATATAATGCTTTTAAAGATGTCTATATAAGTATACACACACTCCATACACACACATAGACGCAAGCGCACACATACACACACACACACACACACACACACACACATACACACACGCACGCACACACATATGTATGCACAGCACACTCATATGGATGTTAACGTGCGTGTTTACATAAAAACATGAACACATACATACAGGCACACACATCTTTCTCTCTCTCTTTGTCTCCCTTCTCTCTCTTTCTCTCTATCTATCTATATATCTATCTATCTATCTTTCTATATATATTTATATATCTGGTTTTATGAATATAAACAGATATAGATATAAATGCAGTTTTATGCGCGTATCCATGAGACTGTGTATGTATGCATGCATATATGCATATGTGTGTTTGTGCTATATATATATATATATATATATGTGTGTGTGTGTGTGTGTGTGTGTGTGTGTGTGTATGTATGTGTGTATGTATAAGTAACTATAGAAAGATATGCTCTTAATACCATATATATAGATAGATAGATAGATAGACAGACAGACAGACAGACAGACAGACAGACAAGTTGACAGGCAGACATATATACCAACAAAAGAAAGTGAGGATAGGTATTGTACTGTCTGATTACAGAATTCTAGCTTATAAATTCAAGCAATTTACAAGTAGACCACGTGGTATGATAATACAAACAAGCAGAACTTAATACTGTAAACACGCTGAGAGGAAACATATGCATGCATAATTATATATTTATTCAAATTTTTTATTTAATTTTATAACAATCAAACAGGAATAAATTTAACTCATATTTTCTACTCTTTCTCATTGTCAGTTGAGCTTCCTTTCATTCGACGAAAGTACACTATATATAAATATGTGTATGTGTAAATATATGCATATATATATATATATATTGTGTGTGTGTGTGAGCGCGCACGCTTGTATGTGTATGTGCGCGCTTGTATGTGTGTATGTGCACATGTGTATGTATGTTATTTCATCGTACTGAATCGTTAGAAATTTACTCTAGAGTATTAAAAGGCGCATATCTGGCAACTCGTATAAGGAAGAGTCGTACAAAAGAGATTGCTTTACGAAGCCTTGATATGGAACGACTTTAAAAACCAGAAAAGTAAGAAAAGTAAGAAAAGTAAGAAAAGTAATCACAGTATGCATCCAAATAAGCATAGGTAAAGGAAACTTCTTGTACAAACTTCCTTTTAGTTCAAATATCTTTTCTTATGTAGTAACACATATCCCTTGATTTAGTACACATACACTAGTAAGGTCTTATAGATACCATACACATTTTAGTTAGCATACTGCATGGTTTAGCTACAATTGCATTAAATATTTCATTATATTGAAATTAAAGATCAGCAGAAAACTACGAAGCAAACACTGTTGTATATACAGACACAAACAGAAACAAAATCATAAATAGCAATATCACTATTTCTTGTAAATAGCGCATTGGTATAGTGGACCAAGGGCACTACTGTAGATTTAGAACTCGTAAAACGCCCAGATTCTACAGGAGGGGCTAAATATATTTGGGGTATGAGAGATAAAAAACAAAAACATCATACTCAATTGGTCAGTCAATCAACATAGAACACTATATCTATGGACCAAACATTTATAGGTGCTTTCTAGCAGACAAATCTAACAAATAATAAACTATACCCTATTTAAAATATCTGATGTAATCTCAAATTCCAACATGAAGTTCGATATTGAAGGATATTTTCAGTTTATTTGCTAAATATCTTAGTGTGCTAAACACCAAGAACGATGTACATTGATTACCAAGGAGTTGTTCTATAAACATTTTATATTAATATTTTCCAAAAGTTCATCAGTAAAACATCTACCACCTTCATTCATTCTCTTTCCCCCTTTCTCTTTACCTCTCCCTTTCGGTCTCTCTGTTTCTCTCTCTCACCCTCTCTTTCTCTATATATATAGATATGTAGGTATATATGCATGTATGTATAAACATATATATACATGTGTGTGTGTGTGTGTGTGTGTGTGTGTGTGAGTGTGTGCATGTATTGATTAATTGGCTGATTTTCTTATAGACTATATATTATATATATACACTATAGATAGGTATATATGCATACAAACATATTTGTACGCGTATGCATGTATATACAATATATATAATATATAGTATATATATATATATATACATACATACATACTTCAGCCTCAGGCCGACCAACGCTGTGTGAATGGATTTCGTACACGAAACTGAAAGCCAACTGTTGTATATATGTGTATATATATATTTGTGTGTGTTTGTGTGCGGGTGTGTCTGTGTATGTGTGTGTGTTTCTACTCCCACCATCGCTTGACAACCGATGTTGGTGTGTTTACGCCCTTGTAACCTAGTGGCTCGGC
>NC_068992.1:29201290-29201840 GCF_001194135.2 Octopus bimaculoides | reverse complement strand
TATATATATATACTTCATTTAGAGAATTAACATTGTATATATATATATATATACATACATACATACTTCAGCCTCAGGCCGACCAACGCTGTGTGAATGGATTTCGTACACGAAACTGAAAGCCAACTGTTGTATATATGTGTATATATATATTTGTGTGTGTTTGTGTGCGGGTGTGTCTGTGTATGTGTGTGTGTTTCTACTCCCACCATCGCTTGACAACCGATGTTGGTGTGTTTACGCCCTTGTAACCTAGTGGCTCGGCAAAAGACAGGGATCGATCTCTTCGAAGGCGGCGCACACGCATTGCCACAGTCACATGACCCAAACAAGTTAAGCAATAAAAAAACTATGCCATTTTAATCCCGAGCAAAGCCGCGTGTATCTGCTACTATATTAAATTATAGATGGACAGAGAGACACAGAAACAGACAGATAGATAGATAGGTACGTATTTATGTATGTATGCATACATACAAACATATAGCTATGTGTGTATGCATGTATATATATAATATACAGAATATGTACATATATATATATATATATA
>NC_068992.1:29199437-29200860 GCF_001194135.2 Octopus bimaculoides | reverse complement strand
TGGTCATCTCAAAATGAAGGTGCACGTGTGTGAGTATAAAAGAGCATTATGTGCGTGTTTAAGAGGGATGATGACCTTGCCTGTGCGTGTGTGCATGTGTAGGAGTGTCGATGATGATGTGGGGCTGGGAAGTGGTCAGTGCTAGTGTGTGCGTGGTGGTGTGACGTGATGTGGTGTTGTGTGGTATTGTGGTGTATCGTATGGTGGTGTGTGGTGTGGAGTAGTAGGGTGTGGAGTAGTGTGGTGTGGTGGTGTTGGGATGTAAGGTAGGCGAGAGTGAGGGAAGCAAGGGTGGGGTGTGTGACAGACTGAGGGTGTAGAGGGAGTAGAGGGGTATGTGGGAGTGGGTGTAAGAGATAAGGTGGAGGTGAAGTGGGATGGATACGGAAAGTGGGGTTGGATCGTGTAGGGTGGGATTAAGAGGGAAGGGTGACGATGAATAGAAAGGAGGAAGAGGGACAGGAGCGAAGATGGATAGGATTGAAGGTGAATAGGAGTGAAGTGAAGAGAGGTGAGTAGGAGTGAAGAGAAGAAGTAGGAGTCGAAACAAGAGAGATGTGGGTTGGAGGAAGTAGGTGTGAGAGGAAAAGAGGAGAAGGGAGGAGGGTTATATGAAGAGGGAAGGAGGGTTGAGCCCATGTGGCGCAAAGGAGCGAAAAGAGAAGATTAATCCCTGTTCACGGCGAAGACGGAAGTCCGGATGGCCCCTGTGCAAGGACAATCCAAACACAGACAGGTGTTGCAAAGAATGACCGGTAGAGCGGAAATGGCGCGAGACATGGGTATCATTGCCGAGTCGGATGTCTTGGAAGTGTTCCGCGAACCGGTCAGTCAAGCGACGTCTCGTTATCGTGATGTATAGAGAAGGGCAGAAAGAGAGCAGGAAATGCAGTAGATGACATTGGAAGAAGTGCAGGTGAAGGAGTCGGTGAAATGATAGGGTCGATGATGGGTGCCGGTGAGAAGGGTGGTGTAGGAGATGTAGGGTCAAGTGATAAATATTATATCATATCATATCATATCATATCACATCATATAATATCAAACCATATCATATTATATATTATATTACATATATATATACTTTATTTATTTATTTATTTATTTATGGGTTTCAGCCAAGTGGCTGTGGTCATGCTGGAGCACCACCGTGATTTTCCGTCTCTATGCTGTGCTCTCTTCACGTTCCTTGCGTGGCTCTTCTCCTGCACCTGATATAGTCCAATCAAGAGCTTTGATAGCACATCTGGTGTATAAGAGAATTTGACATCGCTGCCCTAAACTGTGTCTCATTTCGAGCCATTGGTTCGTCTGGTATCGTGGAGAGGAAAGCGTCGAGCTTCGTCTTGAAGACCTCCACATCCGTGTCTTGCAGGTCTCTCAAATGTTTTTGCAGGGCATTGAAGAGCTGAGGTCCTCTGAA
>NC_068992.1:29196419-29196909 GCF_001194135.2 Octopus bimaculoides | reverse complement strand
TATATATATATATATATATATATATATATATATCGTAATATTTACATATGTTGTACTGCATTGCAGATAAATAGTTATGAAAGCTACATGTATGTGTGTTTGAGTATGTGTATAATATAATTTACGTGTGTGTGCGTTTTATACGTGAAGAAATGCGTATTTTCTAAATAATGTGCTTCACAATATTTTTCAGATATTTTTACTTTTTGTGCTGCAATGTCATAATTAACATTTGGTGTTATTGGTGCCGCTGTTAACATATTATTTACAAGTATTTATTCCACATAAATTTTATTTGTGTAACTTATTAAATTTACATTCATATAAACAAGAATTTATCACATGCACTCCCCCTTTCTATCTCTTTTTCAATTTCAACTCCCCTACTTTCAGTATGCTCTAAACATTGCAAATATTAAAGTGTATCTATGCCTGTGCATATATGCGACTACAACTACAGATACATATACATATATTTATAAATATATAT
>NC_068992.1:29193717-29195556 GCF_001194135.2 Octopus bimaculoides | reverse complement strand
GATAGATAGATAGATAGATAGATACATACATACATACATCATACATACATACATATACATATATGCATATGTGTGTGTGTGTGTGTGTGTGTACATATATATATATACACACACACACACACACACTTATATATATATATAGGCCTGTATATACATTAATTTATACATTTATTTATATGTTTATATACATATAGAATGCATATGTCTTCATATATATATATATATATGTGTGTGTGTGTGTGTGTGTGTCTATACACACACATTTACATGTATGTATGCATGTAAGTATGTATATGAGTATGTATGCATTTATTTCTTCATGTATATACGTATGTATGAATGCAAATAGATGCTAAAAACTTTGAGTCTGTGTGAATCACGGCTTCGAGATTCTCGAACCTCAGTCACTTTCTAGCACCAACTCCCCCGTTCAGGTTTAAATAAATCTTATTCCAGTCTACCTAAATGTCTTGAACGATTTCTTTCGCTTAATTGCCTTTTTCACCAGTGTGATTGCAACATATATATACATCGTATGTATGTATATGTCGTTGTTGGGGTGTAAAAATTATATACGTATAAAAGAGAAAAGAGAAAAGAGAAAAGAGAAAAGAGAGGGAGAGAGAAAGAGAGAGGTGTTCATTATATATATATGCATAGAACATATAAATGAATATATATGTGTGTGTATATCATATTTGTATATGTATATATGTATAAATGCAAACTATCTTTTACAATTCTAAAATACCATCTGTATAATTCAATAAGTATCAATTTCTATATAAATATAAATCAATATATACTGATATGCTTTAAATCATATTCACACACACACACACATACTCACCCTTTTTTCTTTCATTCTGTCTTTCTTTCTCCCTGGCTCTCTCTATTTCTCTCTCTCTTTGTCTCTCTCTCTCCCTCTCTCTCTCTCTCTTTCTCTTTGTTATTCTTTCTTCTCACACATTCTCTCAACTATCTCATTCCTTTTCTGTTCCTCGTTATATATATACGGACATAAATGTGTAGCTTAGTAAATATATATTTTTCTGTATCTATGTCTGCAATTGTCATTATATCTTTATATATTTACACATAAATTAACAGAAAACCCCACAAAATATGTGTGCTTAATATGCGTTTGTGTATGTATGCATGTATGTATGTATGTATGTACATGAAATATATTTATATGGAGATGAAATACTGACAAATAGATAGGTAGACAGGCAGATAATGATTGATTTTTTGATTCATCGATTCATTGATTGAAACTTTTTAATTGTATAAAAAGATTTGTTAAAAGACTGGTTCTTCAATTCGTTAACGTCTGGAATCGTTTATTCTATATCCATGAAAGCACTTCACTTCTCAACCATAGTTTTCCATCCATTTGTGTAATATTTTGCAATGTAATCTATAAACCAGTTTATGGGAGAGTTCAAAATTTTCTTACTGATTAGTGACCAAATTTATTGGTACAATGAAATGCAATTCACATAGTTTCAGTTACAAAATGAGTATCTATGTTGCGTGTTTCTCCTCTTAAAATTTTTATGATCTCTATGTATTATCTCTTCCTGCTGTATTTGGACTCTACGATGCCGGTTTGATTTGCTTACATTCTGAGTTTGCATAATGTTTCAATTTATACAATAACTTATAGTTCATACAGGTGTAGTGTGCAGTTATAATGGCAACCGCTTCCGTAGCGTCGTGCGTTACTCTACGGTAAGTACAACAGTGTACTCTATAACAGCCTCCTTTTCTCTTATTGATAGTGTTTGGAATGTTTTATCGATGTTAATTATAACAGTTATAGCAGTGTAGGTTGTG
>NC_068992.1:29192723-29193420 GCF_001194135.2 Octopus bimaculoides | reverse complement strand
TTTGGAATGTTTTATCGATGTTAATTATAACAGTTATAGCAGTGTAGGTTGTGGTAGTGATTATGATGCTGTTGGAGATGGGCAGGTATGCGAATTGTAATGGTAGGTATATTGAATGTATTATGTTCAGCCATGAGTCATCTTTGATCCACCAAATTTATGATAAATGATTTTCCTGACATGAAAACGTCTCAAGCAGAGTATAACTAACTTTACCTGAAAGTTAATGATTAGTTGGTTATTAAAAAAAATTCTCTTTCAACATATATGCGTATGAGTGTGCATGTGTGTACGTGCATATATATATATGTGTGTGTATGTATGCATATATATGTATGTATATATGAGTCTACACTTTATAGGAAAGATCCAAGGGAATAATTACAAGGTAGCTATATGTTGTTTAAGTGTCTCAAGAAATATTGGTCATACTTCTGTGCGATTTAATTCCGGGAAGAAGCGAGACGTAATTAGGAGAAAATAAGAAAAATTGAAAATTGAGAAAAACGCTCAAGATGTTATTAAATCATTTTTATCTTCATATCAACAACATATGTTTCGATGATTCCGACAGAATGAATAATGATCAGTAATGCATCAATCCCATCAGAGAGGATATAAACAACAGCGCTCATCAAATAGATATGTATCAGAAGAAACGACAGAAAATGTGACGTATATATATATATATATATAT
>NC_068992.1:29187459-29192692 GCF_001194135.2 Octopus bimaculoides | reverse complement strand
TATATATATTTATATATATATATATATATATATATATATATATTTATATGCATATACACACACGCACGCACATATACACGCATATATGTATATATATATACATATACACACACATATACATCTACATATATGCACATCTACACATAAGTACACATAAATATACACATGCATACATACACATACACACAAATATTTACTCACAACACACACATATATTTGAGCGTATGTTTATAGACGTGTACGACCACGTACTTACACACAAACACACGTAAACGTACACGCACAAGAGCATACAATGCACAAAACATATACGCCCAAACACATACTTACATACACAGACACACACATAAACACATACACACATCTGTATGCATACATAGTACACATACATACAGGAACAAATACAGACATACACGCATATACATATATATAAAACTAAGTATTGAAGGGAACGCTAAAATATTAAAATGCCGTTAAGGAAATATACTTCATAATAATATCAATGATATTAGGCTTTGCAACTGTGGTCCAAATAAAACCAGTGTCATAAATGGAAATTGCCGTATTAAAAATGCCCTGTACCAATGCAAAGTTACCTCTGAAAACAAGGAATCTTTTTATATTGGATTATCTTCTACGGATTTAAAATCCAGACTCGCGAATCACTTTTCTAACTTCAAATACAATCAGATTGGAAAATTTTATCAAGATCATTCCCCTATGACAAATGGAAATCGTTCTTTCCTCTCTGTACAGAAGAGCATTTTCTTTCCTTGTTTCCAAATATAAATTGGTGAACACGTTTACGGAGCGAGTTTACAGGTGTTCACATTGGAAAAAAACACTCTTTCGCTTCTTTTAAAAATAGTATCTACCCCTTATCTAATAATTTCTGCAAATTATTCTTTCTTTATTCTTACTTCCCATAAACTTTATTCCTCCCTTCATCTTTTTTCCCATCTTTTATCTATCCAATTTTGCCCGTTCCTATTTCCTCTCTCTCTCTCTCTCTTTACTTTTCTCCTTCCCCTCTTTACCTATTTATATCTTTTCTTAATCTCTCCCTCTATGAAGTATATTTCCTTAATGGCATTTTCAAAATTTAGCGTTCCCTCCCTTCATTATTTAGCTTTCCCATATATGTATATGCGTGTACATCTTCAGATTGTTTAGTCTAAAAAGTGGAGTCATGGAGGTGAAATGTATTGAAATGGAACTGAAGAATACTTTTATTCAAAATATAAAACTATATATATATATATATATATATATATACATGCTGCATAAAACGAAATATTATAACGATGCTATAACTAAAAATATACAAAATGCTTAAGTTATTGAAAACCAACACCTGAATATTCAATAGGAGCTCTTTCGAAACTTTGGATAATTTATTCATCAGTTTCACGGTATTTCTTCAACTGGATATATGGCGCACTGCCAGCTACAAGTAACCCTAAATAATTACTTTGACCTACTATGAATGCTGCTTTGGTGTGCTTTTTAAGGTTTTGGGATAATCCATCACCAATTCCCTTTGAGGATTTACTGCTTCTGGAGTTTTTTCTTCGTTATTTTAAGTGCAATAATGTAAATTTTACATTTCTGTTGTAAGAAATTGGTCATGTCTGCAGTATTCACGACTATGTAACCGAGATTCACAGCCAATTCAGAATTGGTGTATGTTTTGAATACTCATTAGCCAAAGTATCGATATAGGAATCAATTTTAAATTTTAGTGTTAAGTTAGTTGAGATTATGAGTTGATATTGCAATGGTTCAGTTCGGGCTCTAAATAGGTGGTGATGTATCGTACTAGATCTAACACAGACATCGATTCATTTGTTAAAGTGATTGACCACTTACGGGAAGAGCTTAGCAACGTATTTGATTCAACGGTGCACCTTCTCTCCATTTGTTTTAGTTTTTGAGCTCTTACTTTGGAACATCTCACTTGAAGTAGGCCATTGACTCTACATGCAAATCACTTGGGTTTATGCATGTGTGTATGTGTATGTATGCATGCAGAGTCAAGTCTAGTTTATCAGTATCAAATGGACGAATATGACGTTATCTTACAAAACGTTTCACATTCTGACACATGAACAGACAAGTCTATTCTTTAGACTGGATTGCAACCAGGATGTGGTGGCAGCTAGGATTGCCATTCCCACTGAGAAATATGTTGAAAGGAAAGCAGTGCACGAAATGTTGGGCTGTCAGCAAAGCCCCAGAAACTGCAAACGCTACTGTTTTCTATCGAGGACTGAATGCAGATATGTGCGGCATGCAATGAGAACGACTAAAATGTTCTCCACGCACTCGTGCACCGTCTACGGATTCCTTATCTATGGGCTTTGTCAAACGATTCGTATTGTGCTTAGGATAGATCTAGCTTTTAGCTGGGTCCATTGTAAAGATCTCCTCACTGCCTTCTTTTGGTAGAGAGAGAAGGGACAAATATTTCTCTTTGTTATAGTAGGTCTCGTTATGTTGTATGACAGAAAAGAAGAAATAGGATGAAAGTTGGTGAAAGAGTAATAAAAGGAATTTCATACGCAGTAAAACTTCGTAGAAGATAAAGGAGAAGAGAGAAATTCTGCTTTAACTCTTTTAGTTGATGGTTCTCACTCTGTCTACGGCTTTCGGCTTGTGTTAAAAACAACTATTTATTATTAGAGTGGTATATGATTGATTCGCTAGATTTACTGCAGAAGTCCTTTTCATTACGAATTCAAATCCGATCGAAATCAATGCAATCTTTCTTCTTTTGGGGATGAGAGTAGATAAAATAAATAGCATTCACGTGCCTAAATTTAAAGTCCTCATTATTATTGGATGAGCGGCGACAGAACCAGAAGTGCATCAAATTGCATATCTTACAAGAGTTAGTTTCTTCATTTTCAGATTCTTCTGCGATCGAGTTTACCTTTCAGCATTTGTCGATCAATAAAATTAAGTTACCGTTACGTAATGATATCCATGAAACTGGCTATATTCTCCCACAATTTCATAAGCCCTGTTTGTATTAGAAATCAATACTATACAGTACATAGCAGAATGTATAGAGTGTCGAAGACTATTAATTACGGTATTCAGTGAAGTTAATTTGCATTCTAAATCCAAATCCCACTGAGGTCAAATTTTTCTTTCGGTAATAAAAGTTGAGCTGACGAAGAAGCCTCTATGTGCACAACTGACATGCATTAAATGGGAGCCAATTTGTCAGAAATATCACGCCACCATGAGAAAAGACACAATGGTTACTGAAGCCCTATCTATATATATATATCTGTGAAGTAATGGGATAGTCACAGCTGAAATGCTTTTCAGCATAGGTCAGGCATGAAGATCGATCTGGCATGAAATCTTTCTTGACAACAAAAAAAGTATTAATCATATAAGAGAATCGATTTAATCGCATATAACCCTCACATGGAAAATAATCATTCCCATCCAAGTCCTTGCCACTAATTCAAAGAAGAGAATATAAGAAAATTAATTACATCTCGAAGAAAAGTAAGGATTTATACGAGAAAATATACAATGAAATATCTTTGTATATCTTGAGAAGAAATTAATCTAGACGCTTTGGATGGAAATCTTTCTTCAAAGAATATACAATTCATTGCAGAAAAAATTCTTCAATTAAAGTCATTTCTATGGCATGTCATCAAGAATTTCTTCACAGAAAGGCTCAGACCAGCACAGCAGAATTTACCTTTAATCATGGTCCGCGAACTTTACATTCTGTTATGCATAATTTTATCCCATACATGGGATGCTCACTTGACAATAGTCTTGTTCTAACAGGTGTTGGTTAAAAACTCCTAGTATTTCAGTCTACTGATCTTCGCTATCTTGTCCATTCGACTGTGATGTCGCTTCAACAGTTGTATGTTAAATGCTGCTAGTATTTTAGTCTAGTAAACCAGCTGTTTCCATTTATTCATGAGAATCGAAAAGCTTGTTGCCAAATATCTCTTTATCTTTACTATTCATCTCACATTCCATAATAATCACGTCCAACAACTATAAAAAGGTATTTTATTCAAGTTTTGCTCTTCTTCCTCTCTAACGATTATACATATACATGCACACGCACACATACATATTTACGTACATACATACATGCGCGGTGATACGAGTGTTGGTATAAATGCTCATATATACATACATACGTACATACATACAGACATACATACATACATACAGGTAACTATATAAGTGTGCATGCGTTCGGTAATATGTGCGTGAGTGTCTCCTTTTTCTGTTTTTCCCATAGCGCATTTTAATCATTATTTCGTTATCCCCTGCCCTCTCTATATATGTCTGTATACAGACGCGTGTTTGGAGACAGAGAGACACAGTAACACAGAGAGAGATAGACAGATAGATAGAGAGAGAGAGAGAGTGCAACACTAAATGAAGACGAAAGAGAAAAAGAAAAGAAAGCAGAAACGATTTTTACAACTGTATACTTACATATACGTACTAGGTCGATATATCAGTCTCTGTGTATTTATATTCAAGAATATATGTGGGTGCATGTGTATTCGTGTGTGTGAGCTTGAGCACATGTGTATGTATAAATTTGCTCTCATTCTTTCTGTTATTACGTTGCTTGCAACCATTAGGTCGGTGTTCAGCTCGCTGTGATTGGCTATTGGCTAAAGAGCCATCAACTGCTACGTTCCACACGAGCAGCGCGGCAATTCGTTTTCAGCAATTTCTGTCAAAGAAAATATCGATTCTTGAGATATTTCTAATTCGTGATCAGAATATCACCAATGAATGGCTCTATCTGTATGTATATATCTGTATCTAACAATATATGCTTTTATTCATATGTGTGCTTACATACATCTGTACATGTGCGTGTATGCCATACAGTATTCCATATACGCGGGATGTTCATATGTACATATTGAGTCAAGAGTATGTGTTTATACGTGTAAGGATACATTTTATATGTCCGCACATAAATGTGTAGTTTGTCTAGAGAAAGAGTTATATGTGTGCCTCTTTTCGTGTATGTTCAATGTGTTTGTGTATGCGTATGAGAGTTGTGTACGTGTGCTTGATCATCAAAAGAAATAACGGAATATATATTTTGTCTTTAAATATGTTATATGCGAAAATGGAACGGTCTGCATATGACTTTACATTTAAACATATATAAGTGTGCGTGTGTGTTTTCACATTCGTGTATATATATATATATATATAT
>NC_068992.1:29186376-29187259 GCF_001194135.2 Octopus bimaculoides | reverse complement strand
TATATATATATATATATGTATATATATATATATATATATATATACGTGTATATGTATATAGAGAGATAGTGACAGAGAGACAGAGAGACAGAGGTAGATAGATAGATAGATAGATAGATAGATAGATAGATAGATAGATAAATAGAGAGACAGACAGATATAGTTAGGTGAATAGAGAGAAAGAGAGATAGATAGATACATACATACATACATACATACATACATACATACATACATACATAGATGGAAAGATAGATAGATAGATAGAACGTTGTGCATGTATAAATAAGCATATATATGTGAACTTTCTACAGACAGGGTTCTACGTCGGTTTCAGCGATGACGTTTCCTGTTGCTTGATCACCTGCATTGCTTACTCATTTAGTGACAGGTTATTCCATAGACAAGTGTCCCCTTAAAGTAATTTTCACACTAATCAACGTGCTTGAATATGTGACAAGGTCGAATATTTGGATTATAGGGACAAGCTACTCGACGGGATTCTTAGTAGTTTTCAACTACTCAATTTCATTCGTATGCCCATAGAAAACGTCATCTACCTGAAACTTCAGTCAGTCGTGATATCCCTGCCCGTCGATTGTTTCAGCGTTATATACATAAGTGTGCATGTGTATAGTCGGACCAATTTACCCCCGTACTTATTTTATTAAGTCTGGTACTTCGATATTCCTCATTTACAGGAAACACTAATTCACACACACACACACACACACACACACACACACACACACACACACACTAATTGACGGGGACATAAAGAAATCATCCCCTGTTAAGCACTGAAACACAAGCACGATGACATACGTACATACACACACACATATACTCTTCGTATATGTGTTATATGAGTATGTATATATAT
>NC_068992.1:29183309-29185749 GCF_001194135.2 Octopus bimaculoides | reverse complement strand
TGTGTGTGTGTGTGTGTGTGTGTGTGTGTGTGTGTGTGTGTGTGTGTGTATACATTCTAAAGTTACAGTTTGTCGATGAAAGAAGAAAAATCTATACAGTACATGATGTAAGATCTACAGTCTGTTTTTAAATAGAATTCTTTTCTTCTAACGCAAGACGCACAACTCAACGATTTCAGACGAGAACTGTCTTTTTTCGTTATTGGACTCGCTTTATATATGTATTTGAGCAGAATTACTCTTATGTCTATTGTTATTGTTTTTAATGGCTGATTTCAAATATATTTCCACTATGTTGATTCATTTGACAATTTTTGTGTTTTTTTACTTTTTATTTTGCAATTTATTTGTTTATATGTTTATTTATTTATTCTTTCATTATTCATCTACCTTGTTGTTTTACTCTGTAATTTTTCTTTCATGACCTGCTATGATGAAGATATTTTTTTCTGAAATTGCTAATCTCTGCCTGATCTTTTTTCATTATTCAAATTAGTCGTCTTTCTGTCTTTGTTTTTCTGTTGCATAATCACATCCTGTTTTTCTAAGATACATCTTGTATTGTTTGTTTATGTGTTTATCGCTTATCCCTTGAGTAGTTCACTGCTATCCTGCATCTTTTTCTTAATTACGCCATTTATATCCTGTATTGCTATTGTGGTCGTTCTGCGATTTTCGTAAATTATCTCATATCAGAATTTACTGAAAATATTTTTTTTACATAATTTGTAATAATAGGTTACCGATATTTATGTCTCCAATTTAGTTTCCCCGAAGGTTAATTCGTTCTGTCCTTTTCTTAGCGTTGGCGTTTGCATAATGCTTAGCGCTGTTTCGTTTGTCTCCAGATTCTGAGTTCAAATTCTGCCGAACTCGACTTTAACTTTTATCCTTTCGACGTCGATAATGAGTTGAGCAATGAGGTCGATATAATTGACTTACAACCTCCTTCAAAATTGCTGGCCTTGTACCAAAATTTAAAGTCATTGTTGTAACTTAACCACTGTTTCTTCTGCTTGTACATCATCGAATGTTCTCTCGGTTTGCCGTTTGAACGAGATTGTTTTAATGAATTTATTCCAATATTTGCAAAGTAAACATTGGAAGCAATCCTATTTATAATGTAATTATAATATATATTTCTGCGGTATACAGCAACCATATTCCGGAAACATTTATCTAAGGTTTGCCATTGTCTATTATTATCAGGTTTATGATTTTATATAACATTCTTAAGTCACGAATGTAGTTTGATGAACATGCTTTTTTTTTTTTTTTTTTTTTTTTTTGCTCTCTGGTGAAAAGATCCATTACAGTTACATGTGTTTTACACTAGATATTGTTTATGGTGTGGATGATGGGTTTGAAAGTTTTAGCTAACTTTTGTCTGTTTCTTTTGAATAATTTGGAGTACCACTGGCTGACTAAGAAGTGTTTGATAATAAATAGTAGAGAGTAGGTTGGCATTGTTTAAGGCGAATGTCGGATTGAACTAGGATACGTTTATTCCGCTGTTTTTCGCTAATAGTTCGTTTGTGTAACTAGACATATTCTCATTTGTCTTTGCATCCACTTATTTCTACATCTCATCTCAGCGTAGAAGAACATTGTTGATTTTCTCCAGTGTATTTTGCTAACATCTTTGTTACTGAATGAGCGTTGTTGGAATTCTTGTTTATATAAAACTGCACTTCATTCGGTTTCTGCACGAATATTTTTCCTGTGTTTAGCTTTAGTATTCTCTCTAGGAAATTTGCTTTAGGCAGATTGTTGCGGATGGTTATTTTAAGGTTGAACCATTTGAATGCATCACTTTGTTTTTTCTTAGTTTGATTTTTATTATTTATCTTTTTAAATTTGTCTCGTTTGTGTTCGTTCTTATCTTGAGTATTTTAATGCCATTTTCTTTGTAAAGTTGTTTGGCATTTCGGTTGAACATGTTGCTTAGTTTAGCTTTTACTACATATTTAATCCTAATAGTTCCCAGCTCTCAGCTCTCCTGTAACATCCTGGTTTCATCTCGAAAAGCTGTTTTTTTCTTTATTTTGATATTGTTTTGTATTTTGTTTTTGATTTTTTTTTTTTGTTTCTTTGTTTTTTAATACTTTACCCTCAGTGAAAAAGCTAAAGTTTTCTTGAAATTATTATTATGTTTCCCTGCTAATTGCCGTCTTGCAAACTCCAGTGGTTTTATTAGGAAGGATTTTCCGACTGTCTCATAGAAATCTACAATTATCACATAGTATAAACTCAAACCAATTCATACCTAGGTTTTTTTGTTGATTTTTGTGTGGGGGAAGGGTCACTATACCAAATTTGCTTTTCGATAGGTTGACTAACCTGCATTTCAGGATTTGCCAAGGAGATGTTTTGCTGTATTTGCTCTGTGTGTGTGTGTGTGTGTGTGTGTGTGTGTGTGTGTGTGTGTGTGTGTGTGTGT
>NC_068992.1:29180340-29183156 GCF_001194135.2 Octopus bimaculoides | reverse complement strand
ATGTATGTATTTACATACGCATACATGTAGGTGTTTGTGTGTGTGTGTGTGTGTGTGTGTGTAAGTGTAAGTGTAAGTGTTAGCCTGAAATGTGGTTTAGAAGCTCATTTTGCAACCAGGTGGTTTCGGGTTCAGCCCTACTGCGCGGCACCTTGAGCAAATATCTTCGAGTATAGCCCTAGGCTGACCAGTATCTTGTGAGTGAATTTAGTAGACGCAAAATCAGTGTGATGTGTGGTTATCGTCTTGCTTGGTATTCTGTTTGTGCGTCTACTTGTAAACTTCTTGCCAGTTTTTATGATAATAATTTGATTGCATTGTGGGGTTTTGTTCCCGTGTACAATGCCCTCGTCAGTCCAAACAATAGGGTAGGTATAACTCCCACCTCCAGAATACCCCAATGTACATCTCCGTCCACCGAGTCAAACATCTTTTGGAGGTCGACATAGACTGCAAGCAGCCCCTGTCGAAAGTTCCGCTTGCATTCAATGAATACGCTAAGACCTGAATCGTATCTGTGGTTGACATTTTTGGTAGGGTTTTAGCTATTTGGAGGAGTAAATACTTTACTCTATACGAGATTTCGTTGCGAATTAGGGTTAAAAGAAAGATGTATAAAGAACTTTGCGGTTAAATATTTTTCCAGGTTCCGCAGTGCAATCGAAAAAATTTTTAATCGTTAATCGATATTTTTGGTCGAATTTTGTTTTTTATAGATTGTAAGTCGTACCGTACCAAATACATATTTCTACATAGCGAAATGTGTAACAGTAAATATAATATCCTTCAAAAGTCGCGTAGTAAGTTTTAATACAATTGACTAATACCTTGTGTTTCCGCATTGACTATAAAGAGAATGGGAATGTGAACTTCTCTCCAGTGCCGCTGCAACGTTCGTTGTGTATGGACATACGTCGTGTGTGGACATACATCGTGTGTGGACATACGTCGTGTGTGGACATACGTCGTGTGTGAAGTTTTCTGTTTTGTACCTTGACTTTGTATTAAAATTAATGATCGTGTTAAATTTAGTGTTGTTTACGTTTAGTCATAACTCATCAGCCAATAGCGCGTCATCATATTGAATGCCCAATATTTGGTACTCCTTGGGATCTTAGCGAGCGAGGTTTGCCAGTTTATTAGGACGTACTAAAATGTGTTTTATTTGCACGAGAAAAAGAAAAGAATGGAGTTAAGAAAGATCCTTCAATTAAACAAATTGTCATGGTTATGGCAGAAAAGATAAGTCTTCTTTGCTAAAAGGGATACATCCCTTATGTTACGATTAAGTCAGTTAAACCGAAAATCTTAAATTTTTACCTAAAGTACCAAGCATTACCAAAATCTGTGAAAAATAGAAAAAATGTGCCATCGTTTCAAACAAAGTGTAATATGTTTAAAAACAATTTAGCAAAAGATTTATTTCAAATTTCCTGTTACAAATGCAACTCCTTTAAAAAGTGCAGTTGTAATAGAGACAGAAAAGTACCACAAAAATATTTTTTGCAGGATCAAAGGCGAAATCTAAAAATGATCATTGGCGGAATTGATCAAGCAGTATCTAAACAGAAAGTTCAAAGGTTGATTAGGGAGAATCGGACAGATCACAGTCGCCCTTCTACGTCAGCGAAGGAAAGATTAAAATTTTTGGTTTAACTGACTCAATCGTAACACAAGGAATGGATGTCTTTTGCCAAAGAAGAATTATCTTTTCTGCTACAATCTTGACAATTTGTTTAATTCATTTTAATATGTGTCTAATTTAGTATTCATACAACACATATATATTTGTTGACCGAGTATTAAAGATTATAAAGAAAACGAAGTCGAAAAGTCTACTTATCTCACATAATTTCGAAATTTCAAGAGCGCTGAGAAGCCTAAAGATAAAAAATTTAGAGCTTGAGATTTTAAAACTCTTGTTTTTAATGCATTTTACAAAAGAATATTGATTCATAACGATGAATGTAAGAAACAAAATGAGGAGTAGCAAACATAAATTGACTTTTCGCTCATTATTCAAAATTTCAAGTGGGCTGCGGAGACTGTAGATGTAAATTTAAGAACTTCAGATTTTAACACGGTTGTTTCTAAAGAATTTCGCAATATACAATATATTTTTTAAAAACATATATTGAAAATCTGTTTAAAATGAGTCTTTTTCGCTCTAGCTTGGTATCTAGTTAAGGTGTTGTCTGACGTCTGCAAATAATATCTATGTTTGCAGGAATATAAGCATGGGTGTATTTATTGATTAGAGGCTGACAATTCGCTGGTATCACCAAAGATCACAAGTCACACGGTGGTAGCCTTCAAAAACATGACGTTATGGCAATATAATCTTTGCAGACTCTTACAAACTAATTCAAAGGCTTTGTCACTCTACCTTATTCTTCACCAAAAGACCTGCTTCTATAAGGTAATGAATCTTATGTCGCTTATGAACCAAGGAACAGCACTTGAAGAATTGGAACGGATTGAATATTCAATATATATATGTGAAGGCTCGTAACCAAAGAGGTATTGTGTTTGGATCATGATCAAATAGATAGGAGTTCAATTTCTAGCAGATGTAGAGGGTTCCCCTTGCAACAGACTGGTGTTCCATTTAAAGGAAATTCTGAAACTCTCGGGGTTTTAAATCCTTGAAAACTAGAAAAAATTCATGCCGAATGAGCCTTTAGGTTTTTGACAGTGCGTGTGTGTGCATCTATGTGTATACATATGTGTGTGTATATATATGTGTGTGTATGTATATATATATATATGTGTGTATATATATATATATATATATATATATATATATATATATATAT
>NC_068992.1:29168336-29180113 GCF_001194135.2 Octopus bimaculoides | reverse complement strand
TATATATATATATATATATATACACACATATATACACATATATATATACAGAGACACAGAGACAGAAAGTGAAAAAGACAGACAGACAGACAGACAGACAGATAGATAGATAGATAGATAGATAGATAGATAGATAGATAGATAGATAGATAGATAGGCATATATATATACATACACACACATACACCCATACAGATAAGCACATACAAATGCAAACACACACATAAACACCTCTCTTCTCTCTCCCTTTCCCTACGAAAAGCAGAATCTCTGCTGCTATCATGGACATCGTTTCATACTTCGACTTCCACCAACACCACTGCAACAAGCACCTACTCTGCAGCCCCTACCTTTGTGACAAGTGCATTCAGAAACATATTCTCTTCCACTACCAGAGCCGCTCCATCACCACCACCAACAACAACAACTGTTAGACTACATATGACTATTTACATGAATGGCTAGTTAGGACATTTGCCTAGATGTTTGCCAAACTATTCATATTTGCTTCATAAGCAGTGATGTGAACAACTTTCAAACGGTATTATTATTATTATTATTATTATTATTATTATTATTATTATTATTATTATTATTATTATTATTGTTATTGTTATTATTATTATTATTATTATTTTGATCATTGACTAGAGAGGAAATATCGAAATGATTATATGAACAGTGAAATAGATGAACATAGAAATAGCAAAGAGTGTATGTAATGGATAGAGAAGTGTGGTTACGCTATGTTCTACCGGAAAGTTAAACTAACGTACAAAAAATATTGAAGTTCCTCTCACACGCATCACACATATAGATTGAAGATGCATCTACACTTACAAATCATAACTACATACTTGCATGCAAGTACACACACACACACATACACACAAGCATATATACGTATACATACATACATACATACATATATGCATAAGAGCATACGTATATAGAAATATGCTTAAGTACATACGTACAAACACCACGTCTACAACTTTTAACACTCCCACCGATATTATCACTAGTAACTACTTCACTGCCAACGTCCCCACTTAGGGCAAAGTATTCACCCACACATTTCCTGCCGCATGCAAAATTTAGAGATAGAAACTGAGAAAAAAATAATGGACGAATAGTTTGACGAAATCGTTATAATCTAATTGTTTTTCTGTGCGAATGTTCAGATATCCTGATGTGAACTGGAGAATATGAATGCGTGCATGCATGGGTTTGCTATGCCGTATTCCAGTATTATTTTACACAAACACATGCGCATATACACATACACACACATATATATGTATGTATATGCGTATATGTGGGTGTATATATATATATATATATATATATATATACAAGCACACACATCCACGTATATACATATATACATGACGTATACGTATGTAGGTATATGTGATATGAATGTAATGTATTGTGTTGTATCTGTGTGTCTGTGTGTGTGTTTGCTTTATGTTTTTGTGGGATGAGTACATTTAAGTACACATAATAATGCATTTCAAACTGCAAACTCCAAATGAGAGATTTGCATTTTCAACTGAACATTCATGCTTTAGAACAATCCCTTCATGCTAATTGTTATCAAATAATCTCTTAATCTGCAAATCTTCTAATCTGCTAATCTTCTAATTTATGTCTATGTTGATTTACTGTCAGAAATCTCAATCAGCAATCAGTGGAAATAGTTTAAGACAAACACAAAGAAACAAAATGAACTAACAAATAGACGTAACTAAAACTATAATGAATAAACAGATTTATAAAATGTAATCATGGAGCAGCAATCTAGGAGAGTTCCTATAATGATTTGTAGAGTAAAGAGTTTGTTACGGGCAACTTAATCTAAATGGATTTATGGTATTTAGTTTTGTGTATCGTGGTTCGCTGAGCTCAATCAGATATGACAGAACGCCGATCGATTTATGATTTTCGTTGCGGTTCACGTTTTCTCAGTGGTGTTGTATTGAGTCCATAAAGGAGACACTTAACCACCAATGGAATATTAAAATAGAGAGAGGTATGTACTATTTACCAAAAGCTATAGCTTCATCGTCTACAATTTCGCGGCCGGTGTTTTTACAGCCCTTTTCCTCAACGTATAATTTTTGCCTGTGCTGTATACTACTAAGTGTAGTCATTAAAATATTTTTACAAAGTTAATCTGGAAGGAAGAACAGTGTCCATGGCATGTGTAGGTCCTCTATTCTGAAGAGATTATTACTTGTAATGACCAGCATAACGGTGGTTTTGTCAAGATGATTCAACAGTTAAGAACATTGCATCAATTAAGACACGAGCTGTCTTAATGAAATGTCTTTAACACGTACGCCTTTGGAGTGAGGTTAAAGGAGATTTAAGTGTGCACTGTTCAAATGAGGTAGCAAAATTGGTTTCGAATTTTGGCTCAAAGCCAGCAATTTCGGGGACGTGGGTAAGTCGATTACATCGATCCCAGTGCTCGACTGGTTCTTCGTTTTATTGACCCCGAAAGGATGAAAGGAAAAGTCGACCTTGGCGGAATCGGACGAAATGCCGCTAGCCATTTTGTCCGGTGTGCTAATGATTCTGCCAGCTCGACGCCTTATTAGATGGAGGTGTAATATTACGACCTAATATGAGTGTCTCTGTACCATTGTCGAAAGAAAATGCAGCAGAATCAAATAAATTACTTTTAAAACTAGAAAATAATATCTCTTGTTTTCAGATAACTCATCGTGGTGTTATTGAAAGTAAGGAAAGAAGATAAATGCTTATAATCAAAATAAATGAGTATATTTATCAAACAAGTTGTCTTCTTTCCTGTCCAAATATTTGTTTGTAATACCTTTTGATATACATCACAGATGATGACCAAGAACAGAGAAGGTAATGTTGATTGTGATGTTCCAGAGCTTTCAGAGAAAGTTGTCTTACAAGGGTGAGTCAAAAAGTAATGCCATTTTGTTTAGGACAGGTATAATTACCAACACAGGATCATGTATCATACATCAAAATGAAGCTGGTCCTCTGTGGATCATATCCCTACTTCTCAACATAGTCACCATTTTTCTCCGTAGCAATGTTCCACCTTCGAATGAGAGCATGTATCCCTTGTCCCGTAAAATTCTGTTGACTGTCCTTTGAGCCACTTCTTCACTACAGCTTTCACTTCTTCGTCATTGGACTATCATCTTCACTGGACTATCATCTCTTCGGCCCCATGGAAGAGGGATTGAGAGGCAAACATTATTCCAGTGACGAGGAAGTGAAAACTGTAGTGAAGAAGTGGCTCAAAGAACAGTCAACAGAATTTTACGGGGCAGGGGTACATGCTCTCATTCGAAGGTGAAACATTGCTACTGAGAGAAACGGTGACTATGTTGAGAGGTGGGGATGTGATCCACAGAGGACCAGCTTCATTTTGATGTATGATACATGTTCCTGTGTTGGTAATTATACCTGTCCTAAACAAAATGGCATTACTTTTTGACTCACCCTCGTAAATATTCAGAGAATGAGGCATCTACTCTGGTTCTATGTAAGAAGCGTCAAAACTGCTCAGAAAAAATGTGAATATAACTAATATGGAATCATCCCGACAGATAAGGTGTCTTCTAATGAATATGTGCGTCATTTTAATACTGCTATTTGCAATTAGATTGTCATTTTAATTGTTAGGTAGGAATTCCAAAGAAGATATATAATTGTCAAAAAAAGATAACCAATCTCTTATCAGATTTTCAAAAGCACAACGTTCCTATTATTTACTATAATATTTTTTACTATTTTGGAAAGGCGGAGTAGGATAGAACTTTAGTGTCCAAGGATTGGATGTAAAATTTGTTTCGGTAAATTGATTCGAATCAGAAATCTTACCTTCATCAAACTGAAACAGTTGGGAGCTGAAAATTATACTGATCTTAGAGTAGTTTTCATCAAAGCTGACTATCTGGCGAAAATTGGTCGACTTGCCATGTGGCCATTATTTTCTAAGCTAACAGCCTCAAATTGGCTTGGTAGTGTCACAGGTGTTTTCTGTCAAAATATGATTAACTTTAAAGAACAATTTTTGAAAGGGCTCTCTTCTAAAAATTTCAGTTTCATATACTCTAAAAGGTGACTTAATTCATGCTTTGGATGGAACAAAAGATAGGGACGATACCCTTTCTAATGAAATTTCAGTTAAAGACTCTGTTACTGTCTTCCATGACACTATGAATAAATAGTGTATTCGTTGCTGACGTGGACACCTAAACAAATAATCCCAATGCATGAAAAGAATCATTTCCTAGCCAAGAAGCAAACTGATCACTATGAATATCCACTTATAAAAAAAGGAAACCAAACAACGGAAGATTTGCAGCCATAATCAAACAACGAAATTCCACTATTGAAATAGACAATCAATGGATACTTTCAAATTCACCAGGTTTTGAGGAATTTTAAAGCACACATGAATACTGAATTTTGCAATTCAGTTAAATCTATTAGTTGCGATTTCAAACACATGAACAAAAGATTTGCATTTATGTTAACAAAAGAAAGGATCAATCCGTTTTAACGTTCATGATTCAGACACAAGCATTCTCTATGATTCAGCTTACAAGAAGAGGCATTAATACTAATGAAGGAACGTAAAGAAATATGAAATTCTGTATCAATGAGCCCCACCCAAGCGTGATACATTGAGCTGTTCATCGAGAAAATGTAGTTTATTTTATAGAAGTGCAAGTTGTTAGATCCACTGAACACTCATGCAGCAGTTCACAAGATATATTCAACTATGTCTCGCAGTTGAATTTGCCAAAATTCTTCTATGCTAACATGGAGCCATACAGCAAGCAGAATAACAATGATAACTTTAGTGATTCTCCAGCTGCTCAGTCAATGATTGATCCCTCAACATCAATAAATATTTTTTTTTTATTAGACAATGTCACATTTTTACTAAATTAATACGCAAAATCGATAGTGGGTTATATATGTGGTACATCGACCGAGTGAGAAATGACTGTCAAATCCTCTTCAGAAGACATCCTATATCGGAGGCATGTTGAAGGAGGTAACCCCACACACGTAGATGAGCTTAATGCTTTACCTTAGTGAAGGCAAGTCAAAAACTTGCTCATGTCAACAAAACAAGAACACCTGACGAATATATGTTAACGTATGCTTTCACACGTCATAGAAGGAAAGGTTTTGACATGCCAAAGAAGAAAACATTTTCATTACAAATTTTCTTTTGATCTCGACAAATATGTCCTTCAATTTTAAATGACTTCAGAGTCAGGTTTCCCTTTCATTTACAATGAGCATCAACAAAGCGCAATCCCGAAGTCCTAGAGTTGCTAAAATCAATTTGTATCCACTTTGTTCTTTTTCATGCTCAATTGTACGTTTCTTTGTACCTTTTAGCTTCTGGCAGAAACCTTATGATTGCTATTATATAATCCCAAGACTTCATAAGTCAACACTAATACGCACATTATTTTTTATTTTTTATGTTTTTACAGAAACAAACAAAAAATAGACGAGGAAAATTTTCTCTTAGTATTTATATATTATGCTTCTTTAATACATGTCTATGAATCTCAACTTGATCCATTATCTGAATTGTTGGAAGCAGGTTCTGGCTAAATCAGCATTCCTTGACAAAATAAAGATGGACCACTGTAATGTATTCGTGTAAATGTGTTTATTTTATGTATTAATAAACCAGTGCAAAATTGAGTATTGGAGCCAGTATGTGTGTGTAAGTTTGCGCGCTATATATATATATATATGTGTGTGTGTGTGTGTGTGTGTGTGTGTGTGTGTGTGTTTGTGTGTGCGCGTGTGTGTGCGTGCATTCGTGCATGTATGCGTGCGTGTGTGTGCTTGTGTGTGTGTGTGTAGGCGTAGACATGGCTGTGTCGTGAAGAAGCTCGCTTTGCAACCATGTAATTTGGTTTCACTCCCACTCTGCGGCACTGTGGACAGATATCTCCTATTATAGACTTGAAGTTGACTAAAGCCTTTGGAGAGAATCTGGTAGACGGAAACTTGGTGGATGCCCATCGTAAATATATATATGTGAATGTATGTGTGTCTGCGTGTGTTTTTATCTATGCCCCCCACTCGCTTGCCAGTCGGTGTTGGTTTCTTTACGTCTCAGTAGTTAGATAGATAGATAGATAGATAGATAGATAGATAGATAGATAGACAGACAGACAGACAGACAGACAGATAGATAGATAGATAGATAGATAGATAGATAGATAGATAGATAGATAGATAGATAGATAGATAGATATGGATAAAGTATCCAGGTGGGTACCGTTAGAGTACACGCCTGTAATTCAAGTTATGGCTAGCCGTATCGAGTAGTAAAAGAACAGCAACGATTACTTCAGGTAAGCAATTTTAATGTATTTTATCCTATGGGTAAATCCAGCGAAACGAACACAGGATTTACCCATAGGTGAATATAGCATTTTTACCAAATATAGCATTTTTCTATGCGCTTGGTAATTACACCATCTTCCCAACTTTGTTTTCCGTTCTTATATGTCCTGACAAATACGTGAAATATCTTGCTGTATTATCCATGGCAATTTTTTTTTTCTTTGCCGAAGAGTGATTGTATTTTCTCCGCAAACATCACCTCCGCTAGTGACTTACCTGCTGGTATGTTTGAATATAATGTCACATGGTATACTCTTAAGAATTGTTCTAGAGCTACCTCATCCGTGACTTTATTTGACTTTCTTTGACTCAATTGAACGTATCGACAAAGCGTTCTGCTTGTCCGTTAGATCTGGGATGGTATGATGTCGTAGTTATATGTTCTACAGCGAACTTTTTATAAAACCTTTTAAACTCAAAAGACAATTTGCGTCTCATTGTCAGATACGATTGTGTCTGGGACGCCAAATCTCGCAAACAGATCATGCAGATAGTTTGTCGTAGTTGAGGAGGTTACAAGCCACTAGTTGGCCCGGGGCTATAGTGGAAGATACATCCACAAGGTGTTGTGAAGTAGTATTTAATCGAAACCACGTGATTGCAAAGGAAGCTTACCCATACACGGAAGTCAACGTCTTCAGGTCACCGATTTTTGCCACCTGTAAGGTAATGGTGATACAGCACGATTCCAATGACGTCGTGATTGTTGCCACCAGAGCAAAAATGTATAACTCCGGGTATCTAGTCTCACGCTTTGATAATTCTGTTTTTTCACTTTTCGGTACGAAAACTGGGTTTTTTTTTTTTTTTTTTCGATCCCGATAAGAAGAACATGTGAAGTGGAACGCGACAGGAATCGAAGTTAGGCTGCAGCAAACTTGTAATAAAACTGAAACGTATGACTCTATCACTAATAGCTCCACCTTCCCTGCTCACATACACACACATACAAATAGTATTGATATAATGGATCAAGGGCATCCTTCGACATGTTCTACTCGAAAGCATTTCAACCCAGATTTATTTATACGTTATTACTTATAGTTCCAAGAATAAATATACACACACATTTATATAATATATATATACATATATATTTACATGCATACATCATTTAATGTATACAATATAAAGATACTTGCTACTAACAGTTTCGTGTTTTAGAGACAGGGACCTAGGCAGGTTTTGCCTGTAAAGTAAAAACCATTAGTAGCTCGTATCTTTATAATGTGTCTGGATGTCGTGCTTTTTTTATTGTACTTACCTTAACGGAACAGTAAATTATATAGATAGATATAGACATAAATGCATACACACACACACACACACACACACGCACACACACATATATGTAAAATAACTATGATTATATATTATTTATATAATAATATATGCTCCATTTAAAGCGATTAAGCATAAAAAAAACTGACTGAAAAAAAAACAAAGGGCCAAAATACTGGGAATTTAACACGACATCAATGCTTAGCATGACCCCGTATGCACCCAATTCAGCCACATAACCCACCCAGCAATTACAGGTAACTGTAATACATAGACAATTTTAGCCTATTATGTGTATTTATATATTTGTAAGGGAGTCATGTCAGTATTGATATCGTGTTCAAATCCCAGTGGTTCGGTTCATCTTTTTTTTCTGTCAATCGTTTAGATTTAGTCAGATTAAATTGAGTATATATCATTATATAAATAGTATATAATTATAGTTATTATTAAAAAGGAAGGACCTTTGTGTGTTGCTCTTGTCTATAAGTTACAGTCTTCGAGTTTGTTTACAACTTTATAATATGTATATATACGTGTAAATGTCGAACAATGAAAATGAGTGCTCAACACTGTATTGGTGGATAGAATTTCTTTATTTGTATATTAAGGCTACCATTGGCTTCATGTTAAGAATAAAGAAATATCTTAATAACTTAACAAATTTTCAAACCGATCACACGGATAAATGGTGTTCGTCTCCATTTTGAATAAAAATATATGTTTGTGAGTGAGTGTGTGATACACATATACCCTGTAAAAATTGTCATTACTATATACAGACACATTCGAAATAACATCATCATGATTTTTATACAGCGTTTCCACCGTTATACATTCTTCGGGCGGCCCAATGTATTAGGTAATGTTGCCGACTTTTTGAACCGAATCATTTATTTATTTACGATGTAGACTTCTCACTTTCGTATTAATTATCCTGCATGAGATTTAACCTTCTCTTTCGGCTTGAAGCATTATTATATATTGCTTCATTGAGTTATAAATTAAACTCACACCCACTAGTTAAAATACTACACTTAACACTTAATCAACAGCTTTTATATTTAATATTCTATTGTCCTGTAAGGGAAATTAGGAGCTTTAAATCACTGGGCCAGTCAAACATTACATACTCTGATTCAAGCGGAACAAGCAAGCGACATCATAAGTAGGAAAATGGATGGTTTTCTTTTTTCTGATAACCTGAATCTCTCGCTCCGGTTCGCTTCTTTCATGCATTGTTTATCAAGGTGCTTTCATTGTCGCGAAAAATGTTTTCCTAGAGTTTCTTCCTGTTCTGCAATGGTTCAGTGAATTTGTGTCCTGTTATTATTGAAATATTATTTTCGGTGTTTTGTTTGTAAAAACTATATTCCTCTCTCTCCCTCTCAATCACTTTTTCTCTCTTTTCTCTCTTTCACTCTCTCCCTCTCTGTATGCATGCATGTACGTATGCATATACATACACACATACACAGACATGTATATACTCAGTAGCACGCTTGTGTGAACGCATGCATCAAAGCATATGTGTGTGTATTGAAATGTTCTGTTTACTTGTGAACAATGCAAATGTAAGTTACATTTGGGTGCATATATATTTATGCATGTGCGTATATATGCTAATTTTCCTGCATGTGAATGCGCATGCGTGTGCATATATATATATATATATCTATGTGTATCTGTGCATTGACGCGTAGTTATATATTTATGTATGTGTATTTATAGCAAAACCTTTATGTTCTTGTATTTGTATAAAGGCGTATATTCAAATATAGGAACATTCCTATATACTCACGCATACTCACATATGTGGATGCATGCATATGCGTATTTGCTTACGGACTGGTATACATATATATGTGTGTGTATACATATATATATATATTATTTCTATATATATGTATATATTCTTATATACTTATACATATATACATACATGTATATATATATATATATATGTGTGTGTGTGTGCATGTTTATGCGCGTGCGTGATTTCGTATGCGTTTTTATCCATATACACATATATAGACATTTTAATACAAACAAAAGGATTTAAAATCCCACAGGTAGTTCCTTGTTTTCAGTCGCTAACCTTCGATATACTTTTATAGATATATGAGTATGCGCATGCATGTGTGCATAAATACATAAATATGGATTCTTGCACAAGTATGTATATGATTATATTTAAATATATACATATATACATCTACATGTATATGTGTATATGCAAAAAAACTTCACATACTTCAATTGCACAGAATAACTTTTCAATAATAACAGAGATCGAACCACCTAACCCTGTCTAACCACAACCGTGATGGATCAAATAAGAAGCAATTTAAAAAACCCATTCTAAACAAGCAAAACAACTTGACAAGAATGATATTAAACAAGTGATCTGAAGCGCAATAAACATGATATCACAAATACCTTAATTATAAACCATCGAACCTTAACTGACAAAAACAATAACCCTAGAAAACAGTTTTTACTGACAAGATTCGAAGCAAGCCAACCTAATTCAGAATAGAATGTTATCAGAATTAGAACAAACATTAAACCTTAAAGTGACTCAAGAGCCGAGAATTTTGGGCCGAACCGTATTCTGCCGGTTAAAAATATGTATGTATATATGTATGTATATGTGTGCGTGTCTGTCTGTCTGCCTACCTGTATGCATGTATGTATGTATGTATGTATGTATGTATGCGTAGATAGATACATTCAGACAGATATATAATATGTAATTGTAAGTTTCAAAGATCAAGAAGTTGGAAGTTAGTAAAATTCAAGTAATCCGTGGTAGGTATAAAACAAAAAACAACTTTCGGGAGCAATAAATAGTTTATTGGTGAAGGTTGTAGGCTTTCCCGTATCGAAGTTCAATAAGGTGAAAAGGATATTTTTATAGCTCACGGTTAGCAACTAGAAGACAATGTCCCACTCTTATATTTTAGCTTCTTCCGTCTTTTCTATTAGCGATCATTTTATTTCTTCATGTGGAGGCGCAATGGCCCAGTTGTTAGGGCAGCGGACTCGCGGTCATAGGATTGCGGTTTCGATTCCCAGACCGGGCGTTGTGAGTGTTTATTGAGCGAAAAACAACTAAAGCTCCACGAGGCTCCGGCAGGGGATGGTGGCGAACCCTGCTGTACTCTTCCACCACAACTTTCTCTCACTCTTTCTTCCTGTTTCTGTTGTGCCTGTAATTGAAAGGGTCAGCCTTGTCATACTCTGTGTCACGCTGAATATCCCCGAGAACTACGTTAAGAGTGCACGTGTCTGTGGAGTGCTCAGCCACTTGCACGTTAATTTCACGAGCAGGCTGTTCCGTTGATCGGATCAACTGGAACCCTCGATGTCGTAAGCGACGGAGTGCCAACAACAACAATTTCTTCATACATATGTTACTCTCTTTTGTTCTTTCACTCCGTTCTTCTGGCGGGATTCCTTAACGACAATGTAACCTACATTTAACTAAGGTATCTTTAGCTAGCGAAGTACTCCGCTTTGTGTAATTATTACTTCCGATGATTTGCTACTAGCTGGGTAACATATGTTCCCTGGATTTTTACCTGATCCATTCCCTCAATTTGGACATATATAATATATATATATATACAGTTTTCTACTCCAGGCACAAAGCCCGAAATTATAGGGGAAGGGATCAGTCGATTAGATCGACCCCAGTCCGCAGCTGGCACTTAATTTATCGTCCCCGAAAGGATAACAGGCAAAGTCGACCTCGGTGGAATTTGAACTCAGAGCATAAAGACAGACGAAATACCACTAAGCATTTTTAGTGGTAATACCAGTAAGACGAAATGCCATTAAGCATATTTAGGCACACAGTCCAACTATGTGCACTACATATACACTGCACATAATGCGTGCAGTGATTTGTGCTGTATGTGCACAAAACTGAAGGCAACATGTTTAACCATGTAATACACATACAAACATATGCATATATATATATGTGTATACACACACACACACACACACACATATATATATATATATATATATATATATATATTATATAT
>NC_068992.1:29164188-29168062 GCF_001194135.2 Octopus bimaculoides | reverse complement strand
ATATATACGCATATATATATATACATATGTTTGTATATGTATTACATGTTTAAACATGTTGCATTCAGTTTTGTGCACATACAGCACATATCACTGCACGTATTATGAGCAGTGTATATGTAGTGCACATAGTTGGACTGTGTGCCTAAATATTTTATAACCAGCTTCATCTCTCACCTCTACAGCCTGCCCTAAACTGCTGAATATTTCTATCAATCTCACTCACCTATATACAGTTCCTTACTCCAGATACTAACCTCCTATTACTTTAATATTCTCTATCTCTCATCACTGTCGTGTTTTACTTTACAGTTCTCCACTACTCTTTTATTGATTTCTATTCTCTGAAAGATTCATTTACCATTTCCTTTCCCTCCTTCGCTCTTAATCTCGTGCATTCACCTGTCTGACAGTGTTCATGTGTATTTGTTGTCCGTACTTTATTTTTTGCTTTATGTTCATGATACTTAATTCAATGTTATGTTATACAGCGTTTTATGAATACTTTGAAATGCAGAGTATACTATTATTTAATAGATATTCAATATTAACCACGCAATACTATACCTCAGCTAAAAAGTGATACACCGTAATTTTCAAGTTCATTATACTATCTTCAAATCTCAGTTAAACGGACTCTTACCGTCTCCCGTTTCACTTTACTTCTGTATTGTTACAAACTTTTCATTCCTGCCAGCCCTTCTTTACTCTTTACAACGTCACCCATCTTTCACATCGCGTTCTACTTCCACCATCAACCGCTGGTTTTCCTTCTCCCCTCACATCATGCACACATACGCACACACAAATACCACAAACACACACACACACACACATACACATACGCACATACACACGCACATACACACACCACATCACACTTCTCTTCATCATTCGCAATCTTGAAACTAAAACGACAAAACTTCTCTACACTCTTCGTCTTGGAAGGAAACCCAATGCCCACAAAGTTAAATTCTTTTTCTCAAGACAAATTATCAAACTATGCCATGAACATTATGAGCGTATGGATGCATGTACTCACGCGTGCATGCAGGTTTGCTCATCTGTATGTATGTGTGTTTGTGAAGTGTTTGTGTGTGTGTGTGTTTGTGTGTGCGTCTGTGTGCGTGTATTTGTGTCTGTGTGAGTGTGTGTGCGTATGCGTGTGTGTGTGTATGTGTGTGTCTGCGTGTGTGTGCGTGTAAGCAGTTATATCTGAGTATTTGAAAACGCCCGCCTCGCAGTCGCGGTACATTGTGCCCATGTGTTGGCCATTGTCACATTCTGACCAAGCATTATATAAGATGGCATTGGGTCGACAGAAACCGTATGAAAACCATCAGATGAGTTGCACAGATATTTCAAACATCAAATCTTTCACACATTGGGCCACGCAGATTCGCATTGAAATTATATTAAGTACACAGGTTTCTTTGAAATGTCCAGTGACACAGACACATCGAGAAGCTGAACTCTCATCATCAAACTGTGTGTATCAATAAAGTCCCTATCAATTTTAATGAAGCACTAAATCTATAAAAAGTTTCATTATGCAATGAAAGTTGAATAACACTGAAGTCCCAGACATAGGTTTGATATGACAGCCATCAGTATTTGTGCGCAGCATATCGAAACACATTCTGGAATATCTGCAGTGCTGTGTCATTGCTAATATTCTGAATAGTTTTAAGTAAATGATCCAAAGTCGTAGCCATGGTTCAGAAGACTTCCGATTTGATAAGATTTCTTCTAAAGATTCAAGAATGTTTTAAATCTAGCCATCTAGCTGACTAAGATTTGCTAATCTAACATCCAAGCCGTCAATTTGGAAAGCATTAAGGGAAGAAATCCTAATCAGTTTTAGCGTGATGATAAGAGGCTTTACTTTGTTGAAAAGCCACTGTACATATGATCCCTTTTGTTGTTAATTGAGGTCTGATGGTATTGTTACACAAACGTCAAGGGAAAGTGATCTTGTAACTGTAGCTTCGTGGAAGAAAAAGAGTCCATATACGAGGTGCATTCCAGATGTTTTGACACAAATTTTAGGAAAATCAGTTATAACAGTCCTAGATTATTGTAATTTTTGAGTGTCGTTACGAAACATCTAATAAATAAAACCTATAACTTTCATTATTCCAGATTGTGAGAGGCGGCTCTAGCAGCACTGTGAACATATCCTACTAAACACTGCCAATAGCAGATGACTAGTTTGCAGGATGCAGTCGGGACGATAAGACAATTTTGAAACTCGCTATGCAAACAAAAATTGTTTTTATACTAGGAACAAACACTACAGAAACTTATAAAATGCACTAGACTGCTTATGGAGTACTTATATGAGCTTAGCAGCTGTTTTTCGCTGACACAAAAGGCCAGACAAAGTAAGTCTACCGGAAAGCTCATGATTATCCCGTTTTTCGACAGCAAAGCCATCATTTTCCTCCACTATATTCCCTCTTGCTAGAAGGCCAACAGAGGGTGCTTAGTAAAGGTTTGGGAGCGATTTCATCGCAAAACACCAGAGCACCTGCACCCTGACAATGCTCCAATCTACAATTCCATCCTGGTAGACAACTACTTGACAAAGGTGGCTTCAAAACTATCTCTCCCCCACCCTGAAGTCCAGATCTTGTTCCCTGTGACTTTTGATTATTCCTACAGCTGAAGGACACGATGACAGACACTATGACAAGGATCTTATACACTGTTATTTTGGAGGACTTCCACGGAGCCTTCACGACGTGGATGGAGGCTAAATGAAATACATTGAATCCAGGGGAGAAGATTCTACTCTGAAGATTAGAGTTTCGTATTTCTTTGAAATTAATAAATAACTCTCCTGAAAATCCTCAAAGGCTCTGGAATGCAGCTTGTATCTTACACTTTATCATATACATCGCGACATAAACCTTAGACAAGTGATAGACAAAGCCTTGTGCACCTCATCTTCACAAACACAACAATTGTGGTGGTTTATTTTGCCACACTTATGAAACATTGCTTCTTCACTGTAACATGTGTTGTTCATTTAGTATTCAGTTGGGATAAGTTATAAAAAAAAAAAGGAAAATATCATCCTCATGTGAGTCGTCTAAAACTTGCAAATGGTAGCTACATCCTCCTTTGAATTCATTCTCGAGGTCTATAAAGGAAACATACAAATAATCATTAAAATTTTACAGATACACTGTATATTGATTTTATACAAGACACAGCATCATAAATATTGGAGAGGGGTTATAGTTGATAATATTGATCGAAGAACTTATTTTATCGTACCCGGAAGGATGAAAGCAAAGTTGACCTCGAAGAAATTTGAACTCAGAATCTATAAAAATGTAACTAAATACCGTAAAGAATTTCGATAGACGATTTACCGATTCCTGCTGTCCCCGCCCCCGTAAGGTTAATTATTAATTATTGGCAATGGTTCGTGTACATACTTAAAAACATAAAAGGTGTATAAGCAGTAATTTCTGTATGCGTGTGTGGTGTGCATACATGCATAACGTTATAGTCTTGAAACCAATAGACCATGCAAAATGATTGAATACACAAAAGCAGAATAAAATAAACAACTAACTATAGGACTTATGTGTGCATGTATAAACATGTATGTATATGTATATACATGTGTGTGTGTATATATTATGTGAATATATAATTGTATGTAATTATATATAATTATATTGCATTATATTATGTAATTATATACGAATATATAATTCTATGTATATTTATATAAAAGTGTTAATTCAGAAATTAATTAGGTCACAGTATTGTTCAATTTATTTAACAATAATTATGACGACGGCAACGACGAGCAAAGCAACGAGACCTGGTGGTGGTGGTGGTGGTGGTGGTGGTGGTG
>NC_068992.1:29162819-29163436 GCF_001194135.2 Octopus bimaculoides | reverse complement strand
TATATATATATATATATATATATATATATATATATATATATATATATGCATGTGTGTGTATGTGTGTATATGTGTGCTACATATGTTACATATGCATGTAACGTGCGTGTGTGTTTGCATACGGGTAATGTTTCCATTTAAAAATCAACCAATAAACCATCAGCTTGTAAGAAACTCTAATTACAAACATTTTCAGAACAATTACGGGGTGTAACATCCTGAACTTTCATAAAAAGTAAAGTCCGGTATATATGTATTTACTGCACTTTTTACGATCTCATCTCCATCATCATCACAACAATCATCATTGCCACCATCATCGTTATCATTATCATCAACCACATCATTGTTGCTGTTAGTATTATTAGATGCAGCATATACGTATACGCACACACACACACACGCGAACGCATGTATGCGTGTGGAGTTGGGGTGTGTGCATGTGTATAAACGTATGTTCCAAAGCATTTGTGAGCGTATGTTAGTCTTAATATGACTCTTAAATCTATCCACCGTTTTGTAATTAACTCGTCACATATCAGAATGAATGCACTGACATAAACGTAAAGATACGTGACATATACATATATATACATATATATATATATATATATATA
>NC_068992.1:29151725-29162354 GCF_001194135.2 Octopus bimaculoides | reverse complement strand
GTGTGTGTGTGTGTGTGTGTGTGTGTGTGTGTGTGTGTGTGTGTGTGTGTGTGCGCGCCTGTCTGTCTGTGTGTGTGTGCCTGTCTGTCTGTGTGTGTGTGTGTGTGTAAATATAGTATGCTGTTGCAAGTTTGTAAATCCATGCTTTGTAATTTTCCTGCCGTCAAAACTCATCTAAGTGCATTGAAGCATGAAATGAAAGTCAGTTTACCAAAAACAGAAGAATATAGGATAGGAATTCTCTCTATAGAAATGCTTAACCTGAAGAATGGTGAGAGCTTTGTTGTTTTCTATAGTCTGCAGTTTAGGAGAATGTTTGTATTCTTGCTGTTGTTTGTGTTGCTGATGACGGCTTTGTTGTTGGCGATGGTGCTGGTGCTGGTGCTGGTGGTGGGGGTTGGGGTGAGGATAATGTCAATGATAATGGTGATGGTGATGATGATGATAATCATGGTGCTGATGATGATAAGATGAGGAAGATGGTGGTGATGGTATTTTTACAATTTCATCGATTTGAACGCCGAAAGCGTCTGTTTGATAATGAATAAAACATTTCCCCTGTGAGTGCAAATGCAATGTTGTTTGCGCGCGCGCGCATGTGTGTGTGTCTGTGTGTGTGTGTGCGCGCGAGCGCTGTATGTGTTATCTGTGGGCGTTTTGCTTTCTGTCTTTGCATGTACGGTTTTTGCATCTGCGTTGTTACGCCTATGCGAGTGCGTCTAGTTATGTGCCTACACATGCGTATATATATATCCCTGTTGCGAGTGATTCTGTCTGTGTCTATATATCCGTGTATATGTGCGTATGGGTGATTTGTCTCTGTATGTATGCGAGTGTGTGTGTGGAGGGAAGGTGTGTATGTATATATGCCTATGCATCAATGAGTATGCGGGAGTGTACGAACGTGTGTTTGCATAGCGGTTTGGGTCAGTGCACGATCTTTCACTCGTAGTCACTAGTTCTTTCTTGTCGGTTTCGCTTTGATATTTCCTTGTGTAATTGTCTCATGCTGATCTTCGTGTTGTTGCTATTTATCTTCTTTCCTTCTATCAGCCTTCTTTTTTCTTCTTCTTCTCCTCTTTATTACTTCTTCCCTTCTTCTTCTCCTTCTTCGTCGTCTTATTATTATTATTATCATTATTATTATTATTATTATTATTATTATTATTATTATTATTAGGTATTATTATTATTATTATCATTATTATTATAATTATTATTATTATTATTACTACTACTGTTAGTAGTAGTATAACTTCTACTATCATTACTACTACTACTATTTTTGTTATTAATTTTCTTTTCCCTCGGTTTCTTCTCCTTTTGTTTCCTAGTTCTCTTCATCCCACCTCCTCCTCCTCCTTTTTCATCTTCCTTCTTGGCGATGTTCTTTCTGTTGTTTATTCTATCGCTGCCATTGCTGCTGATGCAATTGCCTTTGCTCGCTACATTATGTTATTGTTTTTGTTTTTGTTTTTGAAGTTGGTTCATGGTGGCAGTAGAATAATCAGAATCGGTAATGCACCTGATAAAGTAACTTGTTCAAGCCAATGAAAGAGATCTGGCACTCGCTTGAGCTGCTAGATATTACAGCTAATTATTTTCCAAATCACAGCTGTTTTCAGATATTCGAAAGTATCAAACAAGGCAGGAAGTCACTTAGTATAAGAGATTAGGGAGATGGATAAATTAAGACGAAAGAAATTAGTTTTCTTTAGTCTTGGCCATAAGAAAGAGGAAAACAATGGTTTGGGAGAGAGTTCCAAAATCTGGCAGTTCGAGAGAAAAAGACACCACCGAAGAAAGACTTCATTATTTGTGGAAGCACAAAAGCATTTAGATGAAGACACTGCAAGTTTCGAGTTAAGGGAGATATAAGGAATAACTTGCTGCTGGATTCACTCTTTCTAAGAAACAAAGGTATTATAGTCACAGCTTGAACGCTTTTACTCATATTTTTCCGAAAACACGCTTGCGCTTTATGCTAAAATAATAATTACAGCGGCTTCCAATATTTGAATATGTTCCTTTATTTTCTGAGGTGATAAAATACCGAAGTTGGCTTCTGTCTTTCTTCTTGGCGAGACCAATTAAAAATAAGTGCCATTCAACAACAGAGACCAATTTAAAGAAAAATACTTTTCCTTCAAAGTGTCTGGTATCGAGCCTATATTAATAACTACTAGCAATACTTAAAGTTATTATAATTACTTGAATTCACAATGTGTTTGCTAAATTGTTTAAAAAGATAATGACAGTCTTCAGTTGATCTGGTAATGTTGCTTCTCTCAATGTCATGGCTTCTAACATTTCAGAAGATGGCTCAAAAAACCTCAAAAACATAGTCCAGTCACATAACCTACGACAGTTTCCTTAAACAGAAATGCTCCTTTGAAAATGTTAGCTATCTAGATACAAAGTTGTGGCCTGCAACTCGGAGCATGAATACAAGCATACGATGTACAATCATTCACTGTTACATATTAAGATTATTAGTGTCATTCATATTAAAAAAGTTGTAATGAAAAGACAAGGCACCAAAATGTGTGACATTTCTTTTTATATATTTCTACTTCTATGCTCTGATTTCAAGTCGCAGCGATGCTGCATAGGTGTATGATACGAGGAAACTGACGGCTTCTTTCTCTCGCAAAGGTCCAGTCTGGGTGCGAAGACTTTCTCATGAATATAGGCTTTCTAATGCACTGTAATGTTTGACGTATATGTGGCGCCTTTCCCATGAGATGTGTCCTTGACAAAATTGCTTATCCTTTCAAAGACTGTAAAAAGCAATCAATTACTTGAGTTAATATACTCGAATATTATCCATAAACTAGCAATCTAACTCCCTGTAAATCCTAACCATCTTCTTAGATGCAAATCTCTTTAAATTCTAAGTTCTAATATGGTTGACTTGGATTTTACTTTTCGTTTTAATGGCTTTAATAAAATCGACTTTTATCGACTGTGTCAACCCGCAAAATCTCTGATCTTGTGTGAAAACTAGAAACAGATATGTATACTCCTTCACAAGATCACCGGAGAAAATGTCTACCAGGACTTGCTCAAGTCTTTTTACTTTCTGTGTGCGAATCACTTCAACAGTATCTTTACATTTTTTCTCCTTTCGATCATGCACAAATGAATCCAGAACAACTTTACCATTTATCTCCTCATGCGCTAATGTAATTTTATTCTAGTCCTCATTATTATTGCTTAACACCATTTGATTCATCTTTTCGTTCTAAGTTCAAACGACGCCGAGATCGACTTTGCCTTTCATCCTTTCAGTGTTCGATGGAATAAATTCAGCACCGGGTTCGATAAAATCGACTTACTTCTCGCTCAAAATTTCCAGGCTTATGCCTAAAGTAGAAAGGGCTATTATTGCCATTTCTAAGGTGGTGAGCAGGCAGAATCGTTACCACGCCGGACAAAATGCTAAGTGACATTTCGTTCGTCCTTGCATTCTGAGTTCAAATGCCGCTGAGGCCGACTTTGCCTTTCAGCCCTTCGGGATCTATAATTTAAGTACCAGTTGAGCATTAGAGTAGATATAATCGACTAACCTCTTTCCCCAAAATTTCAGGCCTCGTGCTTGTAGTAGAAAGGATTATTGTTCTCCTTTCTATGTGGTTATTTTCTTAATTTAATTATTTTTGCGCTACTGTTCATCATCGATTACATCGAGGCTATTTTAACATAAATTCTTAAATTCTATTTGCCATGAGATCAGTATGACTAACTAGCAATTCATGGTTGCCTCTAATCACCAATTAAACCGAAATGTTAGATACATTTCTAATACGTATCTACTGTAAAAGAAATTTTTTAAATGTGTACAGGTATCATTGTTTTTTAGCATCATTTTTACAGATAAACTATGAGAGTTAGGACAAACTATTGAGAGGGGTAGTATAATCGTTTATATAATTCTTTAATCAGTGTACTTTAAACAAAATATAATCAAATGCTTGAGAACGCCAATCCCAAACTTCGATATAATTTTTTAAATATGTAAATCCAAAGATTATACCCTGCAATGCACTCATACAAAATTGGCTAACAGCTCCTAAAATGCTATCAAGCCTATGAAGTGTGCTACAACAATGCTTTCAGAACCTGCAATTTCTCGAATCTTTGTGCTTCCACTCACTCTTTTCAACCTCTACAAAACATACAAAGAATCTCATTCGCTAATGACATCAGACTTAAATCCTGCCATTATTCTCCAGATATGGATGCAAAACTACTTGAGACCTGTGTAAATCCTGTAGAAATCTAATTTCACAATCGCAGACTAAGTAACACGTACCAAATCTACTGTCTCTTCAGCGACACTAGGGTATATGCAACTAAACTACCATCAACATAAACAATTCACGCAGGTAGAAGACGAACATAAGAGTTACATACCACTTCTCAGAGTATTTACAATATTGTTAACGTGCATAAAAGACATAATGTAGGATACAAAACCACGCACATCAAGGAATTGCATTGCCACAGTTAGCCAGCTGAAAGAAACAATAACAAGGGCAAGAACACATTAGATCCATCCTGAAGTATCTAGGTCTCCCTTGGTTCTGCCAACCTCACCACAACAATGCATTATATACTACAAAAAAAAAACAAAAAGCAGTTTACTCACATCATAGGTTTTACATATGCCATACCAACGAAGCACCTACACGTGAAATAAAACTGCTAAAACTAAAAGACCATTTTTATATGACTCCACTAATTGTAAAACAAATTGGCAAAGAAGGCAATGTTTACCAAACTCGAAAGAAATTGTGGTGGGTTTAGTCAATTACTACCAAATCGGCGAGTGTAGAAAGTTAAAACGGAGAGTTGTTTCAACAAATAAGCATGGTATTTTTTAATGTTGTGCAGCAGTCTTTTAAGATTTATATGCTGATATTTCTTTCCGAAAATAAACCTAACATTCCACTAATAATATTATTTAAGGCAGAAGAATTTATGGCACCATAGAATAAAGAAAAATGACTGGTGTTCATTCTGAGAGAGACTGAACCAAAAACGTACTACTACAACTTTTTAATAGCGTCCAGTGAAGTGGCATTCATTGTTGTAATTTGGCAAAAGGCTATTCTAACTTGAGGTGAAAACTATTCACTAATAAATATTCTAAGCTACATCTGCAAATTATTCATTATTATCCTTGCTTTTCGTATAAAAAATGGACATCTGCTTCTACTTTCCTCCTTCTCAGGCTACCTACCAGAGTGAAAGAGGTACAAGAAAAATATATTTTCCTTGCAGCACATTATAGAAAAATCTGTTGAATTCAGCAAGCCACTTCATGTTGTCTTCATCGATTTTTACCGTTGTTTTTGAAAGTATACACTTCTCGTCGCTTTGCAAAGTTCAAGAAGACAATCCTATTTAAAAGGATAACATTCCTCTCCTTAAACCTAGATAGAAATTTCACAATCTATTATTAAGGCTAAAGTTGGCACAAGAATATTTGTGGACAAATTGAAAAGTGTTAAGGAAGCGGACATTTTGTTGGCTATTCTTGTCTTGCAGTTATATCTGTTAAGAGTAGATGATGTTGCTGACAGCTAACGCAAATGAAATAGGTCACCAAATTTATGTTAACAAGACTGAGTGCATGATTTAAGATAAGAACGTAACTAAACCTTGAAATAACAAGTTATAGCAGACCTTAGCAGGTTTTCAAACTATATCGATGTTCTTGTCGACTACAGAAATGCATTAGCATGAGCAACTTTTCAAAGTGCAAGCAAATGTTGTATTCAAATTGCTCACCAATTAAAATCAAAGTTATATAATATTTGCATTTCACTGTACATATGTACATATGTATGTATTAGATTGTGTCACTTGATCTTCGAAAGTTGAAGTCTTTCAAAGTCTTGTTACGAGATTTATTACTGTTAAACACTTAGATAACAAGGATGAAATGCTAAATCTATGATAGAATTACACAACTACAACCAATTTTAAGTAATAGTAAATATAAGTCCTGAAAACTGGCTTCACCAATGAGAAAGTCAATATAAAGATTGTGCTAATTGTGACTGAAATTGAAAAACAAGTAAGCAATATAACCGAAGAAAACGTCCAGAGCTGTTTATAAGGTATGATACCTAGTAAAGAGAAACGAAGAACACTACAGCGCTAGACAAAGATCAGATCTTAATGCAATTCATAAGAAGAACTCGATAACTCACTCAAAGATAGCGAGTAAGAATAGAAAAAGAAAATATGTTCATGATTCTCATATTCTGTCGTAAGCGGAAATAAAGCTTACATATTATAGACATGCCAGAATCAAATCTCCCAGCTCCTATCACTGCATGAAAAAAAAGCAACTACATAAGTTCATGCTTATATACAAAATACTGCTTGGACTTCCCCTTTACACCATAATATTATCTGTTTTATAATAAGCGCACATATATACATAGTTCCAACAACGATAGTCTCACCAGCCTGCAAGACCGTGCTCAGAGGTATAGCACATGCGATTAGTACAGAGAACCAGTAACTGTTACGCTCCGACCGAATTCATAATGATCCTTTTCGCTGTGATTACTAGAATCTAAATCTAAAGAATCTATAGGAAAGACTGTGATTAGTGGAATAGAGTGTATTGTATGGATTTCAGTCAGACAATGACATGGTATAACTAGAAACATGGAAATAAATGCGGGTCGTATCTCGTTATTCTTTCGACAGCGGGAGTACCTTAGAATTATTTGCTCAAAGCTGACCAGAGGTTACTCAAAAGCGATTATCTCTGAAAATGGAGAAAAGAGGAAAAGAAACCATTTCGGAAATTGTAACTTTCCGAACCGGTTTCTTTTCTTTGGTTATACTGCTCACTTGTTTTTCAATTTCAGTCACAATTGGCACAATTTCTATATTGACTTTCTCATTGATCCCTTTTCTTGACCCCTGTCAATAAGCCAGATGAGCTTTTAATAATTATTTTCTAAACTGAAGCTATGAAGTTTACAGTGGTGAGTCCATTCAACAATGACCTGATAGAAATTCTGACGACATTCAGGAAGAGGATCGAATCGGGGTAGCGATGGCTTGTGAAGAGATGAGGAGCAGGGTATAAAAATCATGCGAAGAGATGAAGAGCAGAGTATGAAAAAATTCCTGCTAGTGAAAACCATACCAACAATTCTTCAGCAGCTGAACAGCAAATACGGGGAGATATATGAGCTTCTCCTTAATCACTTCGACGATTCAAGACTTACAGAAAGCACAGATATAGTTATTTTGAGCACTGTAGCGTGTACATGGAATAACAAGGTAGTGAGAGCTGAAGAGCGTTTTAATCTATTCCATGTTGCGGTATTTTCCTCTGTGTGTGGATGTGAGATTGGATATACCATTTCTAATCATATCTATGTTTCCTGTAATGCTATATTAATTATTAGTAAATGCTTTAATCAAGTAAAACAATTTTCAGCTTTGGCATCGTTTATATATAACTTTGTTGTAAATTACGCAAGTTCTCGTCTCCCTTTTGTGGGAACTTTAATACATGTATGAATGTTAGCAGCAACAGCACCAGCAGCACCAGCACCAGCAGCACCAGCACCAGCAGCACCAGCAGCAGCAGCAGCAGTAGTAGTAGTAGTAGTAGTAGTAATAGTAGTAGTAGCAGCAGCAGCTAGTGCTGGCTTCAGCAATTTTAAATGACAACAACCATAAAAACACGAATAAAATCTTGTATAAGATTTGAGTCATTTTGCGTCGAGGAGACGGAAGACGAAAATACTTCAAAAGGCAGTTGATAATTTCTCAGCAACAAATAAAAAACACAGAACGATAATCGGCATGGAAAAAAAACGTCCATTGGAGATTTCTATAATAAATGCTACATAATAATAAATAGGTTTACTTCTTCTTCTTCTTCTTCTTCTTCTTCTTCTTCTTCTTCTTCTTCTTCTTCTTCTTCTTCTTCTTCTTCTTCTTCTTCTTCTTCTTCTTCTCCTCCATAAAGGGACACTATTCACCATGCTATTTTCTTCATTTAGAAAGTCTGTTGCATTTATATTCATCTGATTCATCTTTTAAAGTATCTGTTTACTGAAGCACGAAAATTAAATCTCGGTAAAACTTTGATGCGGAATTCAAAAGCTGTTTATTTGTTGGGCTTTTTGTTGGGATGAAGGTCCTACTTCATCTTCATCATCATCATGATCATCATATTTTTCTCTCTTCTTCTCCTCCTTCTCTTTCATTATCATCATCATCAACATCATTATCTTCTTCTTCCTCCTCTCCCGAACAACATGCTTAACGGCATTTCTTCCGGCCTCACGTTATTAGTTCAAATACCACCGAGTTTGACTTTGTCTTTCACCCTTTCAGAGTCGATAACATAAGTTCCAGTTTAGCACTGGGATCGATGTATTCGATTACGCCCTCCCTCAGAGTTTCAAGCCTTGTAGCTATAGCAAAAAGATTGTTATTATCATTAAGGTGCTGAGAAAGGCAACAATCTAACAGAACCCTTAGCACACTGGGAAAGATGCTTAGCGGCATTTCGTCCATCTGTACGTTCTAAGTTCAAATCCTGCTGAGGTCAACTTTGCCTTTCATATTTCGGGACAGATAAAATAAATATCAGTAGAGCACTGGGGTCGATGTAATCGACTTATCCTCTTTCCCAAACTTGCTTTCTTTGTACCAAAATTCGAAACCATTATTAAGGGACCGAGAGAGGCGATGAGCTGGCAGAATCATTACCGCACCGGATAAATTACTTAGTGACATACTTTACATTCTGAATTCAAGTGGCGCCGAGGTCGACGTTACTGTTCGTCCCTTTGGGGTTGATAGAAGTTGAGCCCTGGGGTTAATGTAATCGACTTCACTTCCTCTCAAAAGATTATTAAAGTTGTGCACTGGCAGACTTGATAGCGCATCGGACAAAATGCTTAGCGGTATTTCTTCCAGTGCTTTACGTCCTAATTTCAAATCACGCCGAGGTTTTCTTTACTTTTCATCCTTTTCGGGTCGATGTAATCGACTAAACCCCCACTTCCTGTGACAATGCAGGCTTTGTGCCAATAGTAAAAAGAATCATTTAATGCGGCAAGGTAGCAGAAATGTTAGCACGCCGAACAAAATGCTTAGCCGCATTTCGTCCATATTTGCGTTCTAAATTCAAATGCCTCCGCGGTCGACTTTGATTTTTATCCTTTCGGAGTCGATAAAATAAGTACCAATCGATCACTGGGGTTGATGTAATCGACTACTCCCCCAAAACAAATTTCAGGTCTTGTGCCTTTAGTAGAAAGGAATTCTTTATTATTCAAGCGCTCACAGCCCTCTGCCAGATGGCAATGGGATTGGTGTACGTTCCGCTTTAGAAATTTATAAAGGATTAGTGACGGGGAAGTGCAACGACGTTCTCGGGGAGACTCTAGGTGCCAACAAAGACAAACTGGCTTGTCTGTTCCTGAGTACTTTCTGGTCGGAATCTATCATGAATAATTTCCAGATCTCCTTAGCTTGGCATTGCTGCCGGGGGGCGCAACCGGTTCAAGATAAATTCTACAGATACGAGTGTGCTGTCAGACGGGGTTGTCAGAGAAGCGAGCAGAGGGACGAGACCGTTCTACACGCCCTTATTCAGTGTCCGGGCACTGCTGACTTTTGGGGTTATGTTGAACAACTGCTGTCACGCGTGGGAAAGATCCGTCTGTTGGCTAAGTCTGTAGTGATGATCACACCGCTGCCTTCCTTCAGTTGAAAAGGTGGCTGTGGTAAAAGATGTTGTTTGAGGGAGAAAACTGAAAGGCATGAGGACAGATAAATTCCTCTTTGGTAGAGCAGTCATTGACCTCAAGTTTCACTTGAAAAGGAAATTGAGAGTGGAGAGGAAAGTGCTGTCCTCCAGTGAATTTATTCAAAGGTGGGTGAAAGTTGCAATAATGGCAAGAGTAGATGGTACCTCTCTAAGTGTAGACCTGTGAGTCGGGGAGAAGGAATTGGAGAGGGCAATGCTCCTGGTGTTTCAGAGAAATCTCGAGCAGTGGGGTTCTTCGATTATTCCAAGAGGTCTTCCAGTATCAGGATGGCCACATCGCTATCATCCTCTCCGTCACTTTTTCTTTAACCTTTGTATGCTACGCATATTTCCCTTCTATTTCAGTGTATACCATGTATACTTCTTTTCTTTCTTTCATTTTTTTTATCATTTCACTATATGTAAATCCCTACACTTTATGGCTTTGTACTGTCTCCCTCATCGTTCGCCCTTGTGGCAAATAAAGGAAATCATTATTATTATTATTATTATTATTATTATTATTATTATTATTATTATTATTATTATTATCATTATTATTATTATTCAGTAGTTTTATTTTTATAACGTGCTTTCACTTCACTACCGAGCGCAGCTCTGTGTGCCTTTGGGTATGCGCTGTGGTTTGCTGTGGTGCTCTTATGGTTACTGTATTGAAAGTGTTTTGCGTAGGATGTGTGCAGTGCCCAGTAGTGCAATTTTCTGTATGTTATATATATTTGAAAGTCCTGGTGTTTTCGTTTATTATTATTATCATTATTATTATTATTATTATTATTATTATTATTATTATTATTATTATT
>NC_068992.1:29147488-29150717 GCF_001194135.2 Octopus bimaculoides | reverse complement strand
TATATATATATATATATATATATATATATATGCATATATATCAATACATATACATATAAATGTGTGGAGCGTGTGTGTCTGTGTCTGTGTGTGTGTCTGTGTGTATGTGTGTGTTTATTTCGTCTAGGTGATTCGTAAGAAATTAATTTCCTTGAAAATGATTTATATTTCCAGTGAAATAACGGTATATTTCACAACAAAGGAAATGCGCACACATTTGCACACGAGTGTATGCATACGTATTTTGTATGAAGGTGCACAAGTACTCACGTATACTAAGGAATGCGTCTCTGGGTGTGGGTGTGTGGGTAGGTGTGCACCTGTGACTGCCTCTGTGTATAATATATGGATGTAAATATACAGATATATACATATATATGTATATATATATATATATGTATATATATTTATGTATGTGCGTGTATATATATATATATATATGTGTGTGTGTGTGTGTGTGTGTGTGTGTATGTGTGTGTCTGTGTGTCTGTGTGTGTGTGTGTATGTGTGTGTGTGTGTGTGTATGTATGTATATATGTATACATATATGCGTTGGCACGTAAATAAATATGTAGATATGTGAATGTGTATGTAGAAGAAAGACACAGAAAAAGAAGGGAGAGAGAGATAGGCGATTTCAGTTCCCATTGGGGTCGGCCTCACCTTACATCTCTCTGGATTCGATAAAATAAGCGCCAGCAGTATATTTGTGTCTGCTCAATCAACTGTTCGCCTTACTTTGAACAATTGACCTTGTGTCTGTACAAAAAATAAATCAATATTTGTCGTACGAATGTCGATGTGTAATTTCCTCATGTTTGCTCGTTAGACATAGCTTTGCGCGAAGTTGGTTGAGCGGGTAAAGTATTGGTTAACTGGCCTCGTAGGCCAGAGGTTCAAACAGCTTCTGACGTATTATGTCATGTTTCTGTACTGAATTCTTTATCTTGTATTATTACTTTAGCTCTATATTCTGTTGACAACTGGTGTGTGATCAATCTGAGAATGTGTTCAACATGTGACCTAACTCAAATCAATTTGTTCGGACCATCTCGTCATGTGTACAGAATTCAGTTTTGGTCATTAGTTATTGTTATTTGCTTTTGTGATGCTAATTGAGTCCTAGGTTATCCTTGATTAATCAAACCTGTAATGTTGCAGCCTTGACTACTCATTTGTTTACACCCACAATGCATAATGATTATATTTTCCAAACATCTTCTATTTTTAAAACAGTGTGGTGATATTTGAGAGAGATTTGGGTGTAGTTCTAGCATGTTGAATGAACTTGTAAAGACTTAGTCACTTTCCTCAAACCGTTCAAAGTAGCTGATAAATCTCCTTCACGCTTACTGCCACCGCCTTTTAAAAGCATCTGATACAGAAGATAAGATAGATGTGTTATTCAAGAACAGAAAGCTGGATCGTACAGAATGATCATAGCAGAACCTGAAAGAGACGACTCTACATGAAACAGCTATGAACAGTGTTAAAAGAAAATGGATGGGTTGTTGCTTCACTCCAGATGAGTACTTAACTACCAGACCTATATACTATCCTATCATAATATCGGTAAAACTGGGATTTTGCAATATTATTTTATCCACTCAGCTTTACATGTTTACACTTTCATCGCCTTCAAAGTATTCTCTATTTGAAACGATGCATCGGTCCAGAAGCGTTGTCTACTGTTCGAAGCAGTCCTGAAACTCTTGCGGAGTTATGTCTTTTAACGTCTCTGTCGTTTATTGTTTTGTTTTTTTTTCATCACCTCTTCCACATCTACAAAACGTTTTCCTGTAAGGGTTTGTTTTCATTCGGGGGAACAAAAAAGCCCAGGGAGCAACATCGGGTGAATAGAGAGCGTGAGTAAGCGGGGGTTATGCCATTTTTTGTTAAAGAACTGTCTCACACTCGAGGCGGTGTGTGCATGCTCATTGTCGCGATGAAACCACCACTCTCCACTTTGCCACAAATTTGTGGGGACAATTCCTTTCACATCCATAAAACAAACCATCATCTTCATGACATTGGACTTCACTTCATGCGCTTTTGGGGTTGACATTGAATGTTTCCATTGATTTGATTGCTGCTTCGTTTCTGGGTCGCAGCTGCAACACCAGCTTTCTTGACCAGTGATGACCTACCAAAAAAAGGTTTGGATCAACTTCCAACTGTTCTTTCAGTTCACGACACGAATACACTCGTGACTGATTTTGATTTCCGGTAGCAAGTGAAGCACAAAGTTTGCTACAACCCTTTTCATTTGCAATTCCTCGCTCAAAATTCATTGGCAGGAGCTCCAGGACACGTTCGTCACTTTTTCGGCGACGGCCCCCACGATCAGTTCACAAATTTTCGTGATGTTTTCATTCGTTCGGGAGGTCGACAGTCGCCCTGAACGAGGTTGGTCTTCAAGCAACAAGTGACCATTCCTAAAGCGTAAAAACCGCTCGTAAATTTTGTTTTTGCTCATAGCAGCGTTACCTTGTAAGCTGTCTGAAGCATGACAACTGTTTCAGCCGCCGTTTTACCCAGCAGAAAACAGATTTTCATGGAATCACGCTGTTCCTTCGTTTCAACCAACGCAAAAATCGACGTACAGGGGAGAATCACTGCAAAACTAAGATGCACCATGTGGTAGTACGACCTTACAAGATGACGCCGGTCGGCAGACTGATGCAAGAGGGTAGCCTCAACTAGCTCTTAGCGGCGGCAGCCTGAACTACAACTGAGTTGTCCCACAGAGACCGTTTCGGTTACTTTGGGGTACCGTACCCCCTCTTACATTTCTTTTTGTAAGATGTGATTTTAGGGACTTTTGGCTTTTATATGTATCAGTTCAAGGAAACACAGAGAGGTCTCCTATTAACTTCGGTTTCTGCGTAACTGGACGTTCACACCACGACAATGTCATCATACACATAACAGCCATCACGAGTTAGTAACATTAGTTACTGAGAACGAAGACAACCATCTCACCTCACACATCTTAAGAGAGAGAGAGAGGGAGGAGGAAGAAAGTGTGAGGAGGAGGAAGAAAGAGTGAGGAGGAGGAAGAATGAGTGAGGAGGAGGAAGAAAGAGTGAGGAGGAGGACAAAAGAGTGAGGAGGAGGAAGAAAGAGTGAGGAGGAGGAAGAAAGAGTGAGGAGGAGGAAGAAAGAGTGAGGAGGAGGAAGGAGGAGTGAGGAGGAGGAAGGAGGAGTGAGGAGGAGGAAGAAAGAGTGA
>NC_068992.1:29146435-29146974 GCF_001194135.2 Octopus bimaculoides | reverse complement strand
GGAGGAGTGAGGAGGAAGGAGGAGTGAGGAGGAAGGAGGAGTGAGGAGGAAGGAGGAGTGAGGAGGAAGGAGGAGTGAGGAGGAAGGAGGAGGAGAGAGAGAGAAAAATACTTGGGCTATTTCTAGTATAGTGGGTATACTAGTTTTATTTAATTGCTGGTTTCAGTATTTGGATTTCAGTTACTGGCAAGTGAAATCAAGCAATTTTAGTGACATATTTCAACTCCAGAATTTCGTAGGTGTTTTTTCCTCCCAGTTTATTGAATAATCAGTTATTTCAGTTGAGTATTATCCATACCTCTGAGATATTTACACTGATTTAGATTAATATTTAGACAAAATAAGGACACGCACACAGACAGATATACAAAGATATATAAGGTTTTATGGGGAGAACAATCTTCTAAAAGACTATCTCAGTCAAAAAATGCTAATGAGAAGATAGCCGTAAATTATTTATCACCTTTGTGTGTTCATCGTGATTTATATATATACTTATGTATGTATATATGCATGTATGCATGTATATATATATATAT
>NC_068992.1:29141863-29144418 GCF_001194135.2 Octopus bimaculoides | reverse complement strand
AGAGAGAGAGAGAGAGAGAGAGAGAGAGAGAGAGATTGAGTTGATATTCCGCATTGTTGAGTATATTCCATTTCTATTCTAGACTGATTGAACTCAGAAGATTCAAATACTAACAGATAGGATTACTAGTTTCTGACAACTAAGAGAGATATACAGACAGATAGATAGACAGAAAAAATAGATAGATAGATAGATAGATAGATAGATAGATAGATAGATAGATAGATAGATAGATAGATTCGTTCACAGGCCGACAAAATACTTAATGGCATTTTACTTGTTTTTATGTGCCGAATTCATCCTTCACTTTGGTCGACCTTGCCTTTCAACCTTTCGAGGTCAATAAAATAAGTATCAGTGAATAACTAGCGCAGCTGTAATTGACTTACCCCTTCCCTCGAACCTGCTGGCCTTGTAGCAAAACTTGAAACTCAATCAGACAGACAAACAGACAGACAGATTGACAGACAGGTAGATAGATAGATAGATAGATAGATAGATAGATAGATAGATAGATAGATAGATAGATAGGTCCAGTATTATACCGATTCTCTTAATCCACTACCCTCCAAACAATTATAATTTTATTCCCTTATTAGGAAGCTACAAGACCACGACTTTGGGAAGAGTTAGTCAATTAAATGAGCCCTAGTATTTGAATAGTGTTTTGATCTATCGACCCTGGGAAAGGAAATAAAGGTTTGGCAGTATTAGAACTCAGAACGTAAAGATATTTAACGAAATACCGCCAAACATGTGCTCCAATGTTCTAAATATTCTTGCAATTTAATATATTCTATCTCAGGTATTTAGAAACGTAATTCTATATGAATCTGGGTAACAACGATACTCAGGTTCGTGTCAACAAGGGATAGTTTTTTAATGACTTAGGAAACACGTTCATTTGTGGGATATTAGCTGTTATTATTATGGAGACGGGTGACTACTAAAAGGCTGTTTTTGTAGCTCATTATATATTAGCTAACAGCTTAACACTTAGCAATCATGTTGATCTGGGGGATATTGGCTGTTGTTTTCTTCTGATCATGCGACTGCTAAGACACTGTCTTTCACGCTCATTGCAGTGGCAGTGATTATTTTGCTATTAAAACGGTAGAATGCGTTTTGAAGATGATTTTCCTACTATTTCTAGCAACACTGCCGCTTGGTTTGTGTTAATGAAATATGTAAATGCCTGAGATTGAAAACAAATCGGTGGCGAAAGGTCGAATGAATTGGAAACTGATTGAGGATTAGCTTGTTAGTTTAAATCAGGAAAATCGAATCTTATCCACGCACAAAAGCAGCATTTAATGCAATAGAATGGAAGGAAATAAGACCTGGTGTTGTCATCGTCGTTTTTGTTGTCGTTGTCGCTGTCGTTGTGGTCGTTATTGCTTAGCCCCAAGCCAGAGCTGATCCAACCGAATTATGATTAAAGGTATTCAGCCATATATATTGCAATATATTTTTGCAGGCATAGTACATCTCGAACTACATTAACCAACATGTCGTTTCCTTTAAAGTCGGTAGGATTAAGTCTGAAAGAAATTTGGTTACTATTTCTAGCAAGTTGAGCGAGCATAAAACGTTTCCCCCAACTTCGTTGTCTCGCAAAGCTGGTCAATGCAGACAGAGGAGTCTGTTGTGGAGTGCAGAACTAATTAGAAATTTATTTAAGAATAGTTCGCTAGTTTACGTCACATAGATCGAATCCTGTTTACTCACCACAAAAGGAGAATTAAATACGATAGAACGGAACAAAATAAAGTAGAACAGAATGGAAAGATGTTTCTCAGAATGTTCACCGGTTATCGATCGAAGAATTAATTCGAATAACAAGACAAATGCTTCTTCTTCTATTACTCTGTTGACTGCCGAACAAACTGCGATCGTATAATTCCAGTCATTTCAATTATTCAGTGTTGATATAGAGACTTTGGCGTAATGACAACATTTTCCAAGGTGGAAAACAAAATTGAGCTAAATATAGTGTAATCCGATTGATGCGTCTATTAGTAAACGTAACGTAGATTACAAGCAGTTGAAGTCAAAGTTTATCAAAGAGAAAGGGAGAGAGAGAGAGAGAGAGAGAGAGAGAGAGAGAGAGAAATTTAGTTTGTTCTGAGTTGATGTCATTTCTAAATGAAAGCAACACGTGTGTGTGTGTGTGTGTGTGTGTGTGTGTGTGTGTGTGTGTGTGTGTGTGTGCAATTGTGTATGCCTGCATATTGCTAGGTATATAGATACATATATATATATATGTATTTATGTATGTACATATGTGTGTGCGTGTGTATTTAAATATATACTTATGTATACACGCGCGCACACAAATAGAAGTGGATCTCCGTCGTTCGACGAAGAGTATTCACTTGAACGAATAACTGAATAATCTGCTCTTAAATTAACCTGTCAGTGGCTTAATATTTCACAGACATGTAATTCTAACTTAATTTTCAAGCGGACTCAGTGCCTGACTAAGCTGTACTTTTGGAAAGAAGAGTGCAATTCACATATGCATATGCATACATATATACATATATATATATATA
>NC_068992.1:29136223-29141742 GCF_001194135.2 Octopus bimaculoides | reverse complement strand
TATATATAGTAAGAAAGGTGCGCTGCTTTGTCGAGATATAGTACAGTTTAAGTTTTTTAGATAATGCCATTAACTTAAAAACAAAAATAACCTAATGAAAAATTATTTCATAAAAACAAATAATGTAACTACTCACCCAATATTTCACAAGATTTATTCCCTTGTATTATTGTTTTCTTCATATACTTCTTTGAAAAGTAAAACGATACTCCTTCATTATCATCTCCTCTAACCATGTTTGTTACTATTCTTTTGCAGATAGAATATAGTACAAAATACCACCTAGTATTCCAAAGAGTAAAAACAGTCCCGTTAAGATTTTATGTTATAAACCAGCCTTTAGTTTAAACGTAAGAAATAATATCGCTAAACATTTTCCAAATATCAGTTTGCTTTCATTTCCCGTAGATATCATAAGATCGTCAACAGAAACTAAGTTAATTTTCACTTTTCCGGCTGAAAAATTTTTACCTAAATTTTGCAATCTAAAAACCTTTCCAGTATCAATAATAGAGCAAATTCTACCCATATTTGTATTATTCCAAACATTTAAGCCTTCAACAGAAATTGTCTCGCAATAGGTTTTGTATATAGCAATGATCTACTACTAGTTAGCAGAAGTATACCAAAGACTTACACCAGAATGAATTACTGCGAATAAATTGGAGGCACGGTTTTTCAACACATTAGCTCACTCATGGTTTCCATATCATAAAATTTCGACCAGCTAGTCCAAGTTATCTTATTCAAGTTTTGCGGGCCTCTATATCACCAGAGTATCCCAGCTATTTTCAGAAATATATATTTTCGGTTCTGTTTTTACCTACTTACCTCAATTAAAATGTTTAGCGGTTAGAGTTCTTTCCTCTACATATTTATATATTCTTTACATACCAGCAATTGAAAAATTTTTTTTTCTATGCCTGATTATATTTCGTCTGAATTTTTAATAGGAGGAATTGTCATAATAATATACTGATTTATTCGGACGAACGTCATCTTAGTTTTTATAATCACAACATTTCGGCCTATGTACCTTTTTGCGTATTTGGTGGAGATGTCCCCAGAAGACAGACAGGCCGGGCTTTTGAATACTGTCCTGATGTTTGTAGCAGTAGATTTTATCAGAGGAATGACGGAAAAATTCAGGTCTGCTGCCCATCCAACATCAGTGGATAGAATTAAGTAAGATTTTTATATTTTTTAAACTTTGAATTATCTATGACTTCGGATATTAACACTATTACAGTCAGCTTCCAAAACTTAACGCTTGGTCTTATTTTTATCTAACCATTTCAGAAATACCACTAAAAATTTAATTGACTGTATCACATAGCTTATCAAATATTTCACCTAATGAGCAAATTTTTAAGAACATTTATAGTATTAAATACCAATGTGCGATTAAATACACATATACTGCATAAGTCTGCAAAACTTGTGTAGTGGTTCGTACTTCTACATACTACATACTTCTATCTGAGTAAAATAACAGCGAGTAGATTTCGATAAATCATCCATGGAGTATAGGTGTAACTACCTCTATAGCCAAATCTTGCTATTATTTTCTGAAGAAAAGTTTCACTTCGAAATATACATACGATAGAATTTTTCATGAAAACATTGTCTTGTCTACTGCGTTCATCTACGCCTTATTTAGTCCACAATATTATTTCTTCTAACATAGATAACACGAATAAGTTAAATCATAAGTAATGTCCGGACTTCTATATTTTCAATTTGCAAACGTTTTATCAGTATTCTAGAATGTCTAATGGCATCAGGTAATATTTAAATGTATTTGGACATATTTAAACTAATTAAATTTCATTTTGCAAAATAGTCTAATTGAAATTTCATTAATTATAACCCTTCATGCATGGAAGTGTCTAAGGAGCATTTGGAGCACATAATGCTTTGTGAGTTTAAAAAAGGGAACTTTGCAGCTGAAGCGACGCAGCATATTCACTCAGCTTATGGAGAAGAGTGCCTGAATGAAAAAAGACTTGCAGAAGATGGTTTGTGAAATTCAGAAGTGGAGATTTCAGCCTTGGAGATTAAGCTCGAACTGAGTTTGATGACAAACTCCTTCTGAAAAAGATCATGCAGCCAACTCGGAAAATGGGTGCCTCATGATTGTCTAAAGCTGACCGCAAACCCCGAGTTCTCTTGATCTCATCTCGCCATTTTTGGGACAGACTGGTGGCCGGTGATGAATGTGGGTCTCTTATCAAAATGTTAAGCGTCGTAGATATTGGCTTGGTGAAGGGGAAAAGGCCCAACCACAACCGAAAAGGGAACTCAATGCGAAGAAGGTTCTTCTCTCTGTTTGGTGGGATTACAAAGGAGTCATCCACTTTGACTTGCTGCTAACTAATGCAACAATCAATGCTCAAATCTACTGTCAGCAATTAGAGCTTTTGAACGCTGCATTGAAGAAAAACGGTCTGCTTTCATAAATTGAAAGGGAGTAGTGTTTCATGAGGACAATTCAAGAGCCCACACTGCAAAAGTCATTTCGCATGAGATCGAGGAACTGGCTGGAAGAAAATTCTCATCCCTAGACCTTGTTCCATCAGTTTCCCATTTGTTTCGTAGTTTACAGAATCATTTGGATGGATTAACTCTGGAAACAATTGAGGAAGTATAAAATATCCTTTCAGAGTTCTTCTCTTCGAAACCAAAGGAGTTTTTCACTAATGGAATTAAAAAGCTTACGAGTAGATGGAAAGATGTCATAGATAATCCTGGAAACAATATTGACGATTAAGTTTCATTAAAGTGTAAACTTAGATCACTTGTTTTCCTTATTTAAAATCCGGACATTACTTATGGGTTGGCATGATATACTAATTGTAGTATTTACTCCCTTAACTGGAGATGCCTAGCCAAGGATATAATGTATCAGAAATAAGATAACATAAGCACACTTACTGTATCCGAAATTTGGGAAAAGGGAATGCAACGCCACAAACTGACAATGTAAGGAAACTTTATGACAATCACATCACCTATGAAATACAATTATGTATTGTCATTAAGGCCAAATTTTATGCCAGCCATAAGATAAATACATAGATAGATAGAGAGAGACGGGGGCAGAGAGGGGGGAGAGAGAGAGATGTATGAACTTATGGATTATTTATTCGTAAATTTGAATTTAGTCAATATCATTGGAAAGTTATTTTTTCCTTTTGAAACATCTCAGTATATTTCGCCAATGGCATTCAGATTTCAAACTCAACTTTTAGAAAAAGTAATTAAAGCTTAAGAGATTTATTCCTTTTATTGGGTATTTTGCTTTTACTGTTTCTTTTATTTTCTTTCAAATTTCAAACTATTAACGCTTTCTTTCAAAATAGCTATATAACCTTTGGGCTTTTTAATAAAGGCATCGATTTGAGATAATTGTGATGAACAGCACAAAACCCTACAAAATCCTATCTTTTTCCGTTCTTTCTATTATAGATTATTGCAGAGTATTATTCAACCGATGTTAATAAACAAAGTTGTATTCTGTATAGATTGTATTAAACTTCTAATCAAATGTATCATCGAGTACCGCAGCCAGAAGATATTACGTATAGAGAACTCTGGGTTTCTTTTTTCGTGATTAATTCATGATTAAATACTGAGGCCATAAGCTCTAATTCAATATAACCAATAGTGAAATAAGATTTAATTTATTGATACTGAATCGGTGTGTTTTCTTTTAATATAAAAATTACATTAATAGTATATATGTGAAACAAGTGAGATGAATGCTGAAATTAAACTTATTACATCAAATTTAGGAAATTTAACGATCATTTAAATAAATGTTTACCTTGATTAGCTTACGTAATTAAATTGTAAGCTTGCACACTTCTCTTTTCTTTAAAAAAATATATATTTATCTTATCTTCTTTAAAAACGTCTCTAATATTCGACTAAGTAAACGATAATGTTATTAATCTTTATTTTTAGAGTTATTTGTTTTTTATCAGTATACTGCAACTGTTACACTTTTTAATGTGAGATTTTGATTGCTATCATTATTAATACTACCACTCACTGTGGAGATATTAAACTTTAAACGGATTTCTTCGCCTCATTTCATTGTCTATCAAAAATAGATATTAATTAGATTTGAAAATGTCATGATAATGGTTTTTGCCATCATGACACTAAAGAATTTTATTGTTTCTTTTTTTTTTAATGTTCTATCTCAAAATGTTTCGTGTTTTATTGGTCTTTTCTTGTGGTAAATTATGACCTGTATAAATAAGAAGGAAATGGTTGATATGATTGATTTTCGCTTCTGAAGATAATGTGAAGTTACAAAGAAATAGTGAGTATGTATGTATGTATGTATGTATGTATGTATGTATGCATGTATGTGTTTGGTGGGGAATGAAGACGCGGTGCTAAGTCGATAGAGTGTTGCTCTCGTGATTACAAGATCGTAGTCTCGATTCCCTGACCAGTGGTGCATTGTACAAAAACGTTTTTCCAGACCACTCAACTATAAATGAGTAACACTGGCGTTCGGTTCAGTTTTTATGTTGGCTCACCCGTCTAGCTAGCGAAATGAGACCATCCGACAACTACGTCAGTGCAAGGAAGCGCATTGTGGCCAGCGATGTATAACAACATTTGATAGTGTATCCTACGCACATATAGATAGATAGATAGATAGATAGATAGATAGATAGATAGATAGATAGATAGATAGATAGATAGATAGATAAACTTACTTGGGAATGGATGCGTGGCGTTCAATCATATAATATATATATATATATATATATATATATATATATACATATATATATATATATATACATGAATATAGACATACATATATGTACATACTTAAACATGAAATACGAAATACGAAAACAAGGAAAACGAACTTTTTTGCGAACAACGAAAGAAGCAAATGGAAAACAAGACAAGTAACATAAATAACGACCCTTCATCAGTTGTTGGCTGTTTTATCTACTCCACATTTCGAGCAAGATGTGTCTTGGAGAAATAGTTGTTCCCTCAAAGCAAAATAAAGTTTGGGATTTGCGGAGAGTCAAAGTTGGTAACAAAAACAGGACAGTGAAAACAAACAGTTAGGGCTGCTATGCCATTACAAGGTGAGGTAGCGAACACTGGAGGAACAAGCTTTGGCAGGTGAACAGCTAGGGGGTGAGACAGACAAGAATGAGTAGTGTGATCTGTGTAGCAGATCAATAGGAAGGAAAGAAGCTCAAGTTAGGAAAAAAAGATGGCCGATGAGCACGTGTGAGCAACGAGAAGTAAAAGAGGAAGAGTGGAAAAGAGAGGGGAACGAATAGAGAACGGTGAAGGGGAGAGGAAAAGAATTAGAGAAAAGATAAGAGAGAAGAGTACAGAGAGTCGCATCGAAATTATTAAGATAAACTTACTTGGAAATGGATTAGTGGCGTTCAGTCATATTATATATATATATATATGTGTGTGTGTGTGTGTGTGTGTGTGTGTGTGTGTGTGTGTGTGTGTGTGTGTGT
>NC_068992.1:29132015-29136043 GCF_001194135.2 Octopus bimaculoides | reverse complement strand
ATATATATATATATATATATATATATATATATATATATATATATATATATATACATATATATATATGCATATATACTTACATATATGTACATACTTACATATATATCTACATATGCATATATGTGTACAGGACGTCATAAAACGTAAACAACATGAAATACGGGATACGAATTTTTTTGCGAACAACGAAAGAAACAAATGTGTGTGTATATAACACACACACACACACACATACACACACACACACACATACGGGTATTTATAAGAACGAAAGTGAAGATGAGGAAAACATGACAAGAAGACAGAAAAGAAGGTACGTATATAACTTTTAGTATCTTCGCAACTTTTGACAAACGTGTAGAAAATGCAAACATGCAGCTACAAACACTCGTACACGTTAGTATAAAACGCCCCTCTTATAGATGCATGCACTGATATGCACAGATATATAGGTGTTTCCATGGGTATGTATATATATACAAATTATATAAATATTTACAATTATAAATCCTTTAGACGGTGGAGCTCGAAATACATAAAGCTATAAATCATAGCGTGTAATTATTCAGTTTTAAAAACAACTTCTTTAGCGTGTTTTATGTTCATCTCCTACCTCTCTTACACAAAATCTTTGTATTATTAATACGCCATTTTGCTTTACTATTTCTAACGTGTGCCTTTCTTGCTTCCCCTATCTTATTTTCTCCTTATCTCTCTATCTCTCTCCCTCTCTCTCTCTCTCTCTCTCTATCTCTCTTCCTCTCTCTCTCTCTCTCTCTCTCTCTCTCTCTCTCTCTCTCTCTCTCTCTCTTTCTCTCTCTCAATACGTTTAGATGAAGAGTTGATTAATGTAAAGTTCTTGCTAATTATGTTGCTATTCACATCAATTAGAAATTGACATATTAACTGGTTCTAATTAATTTGAGCGGAAATCAAATTTTGTGAATGCGAGTTCAATTTACGGTCACGACCAAATGTAATCCTTTATGTTACAATTAGATATAAATGATGTTCTCATCACTAATTTCCGAAAAAAAAGGGGACTTGTTTGTTTCATATTTTTTAATCTGCTTAACAAATGATATTCACTTCAATTAAATTCATTGCATCAATCCGCACATCTTTCATATCATCACAAGGAGAAAATATTTCAGTGTTATTGAAACCAAGGTGGTTCGTATTCCATGTTGTGACCTCAAAAGAAATTCACTTTGCATGAACAACTAAAAATACACCAAAACTTTTTTTTTTTTTTTTTGTCATAGGGACCTAAAATGTGGAAGTGGCTATCATTCTTACAAACAACTAGGGTATTGGGGTCTTCGAAACCTTGGTTTAACAGCATGAAAAAGACAACAGGTGGATATTTATCTGCTGTCCACTTTTGGTCAAAACATTTACACCATGTCTCTATTTTTAGTTCTAAAATTCTATAAAGCAGCTCATCACAGACTTCTCGAGACGAAATTACTGACTTGCATCGAAGAATATAAATCAACCACAATGAGGCTTTTTGGACACTTTTCGTCTGTCCTATTCATGAAAACACCTTCAATATCTAGGTGTCCTGTTGGAAAAGTCAAACGGGTTTCTTTCGCTCAAATTGACAGTCATTTGAGCTTGAAACAGATTACAGCACGATATTTGTCCCTACCCTCTACACTTCAGGCTCAATTCACGCCGAAATCAATTTTTGGAGTCGGTAAAAGAGTACCACTTCAAGGTAGTGGGTTGGTGGGACTGAAAGAGTGTCGGGTCGAATTACTTGTGGTGTTTTTTCTGGGCTTTTGTCTTTCGAGTTCAAATTCTGACCGCCGACTTGGTAGATACTGTTCTCGACGTAGCATCTTGATAGATTTTAATGGAGTCCCCAAGCATTCGGATCAAGCTTCTGAATTAAGGATAATATGCTTCCCACTAGTGTCATTAACATTAGTGTCATAATGTCTTCTACTATAGCTTTGGGATGACCAAAGCACTGTGAGTGAATCTGGTAGACGGAAACTAAAAGAAAACCGTAGTATATGTGTGTCTATGTATGTGTGTATGTGTGCGTGCGTGCATGCGTGTGTGAGTTTGTGTCTTTTCGTCTGTTTGTCCCCCACCACTGCTTATCAACCGGTGTTAGTCCCAGTAACTTAATGACTCGGCAAAAGGACCGATAGAATAAGTACTAAGTACCGGGTTTAAAATAATAAGCATTGGGGGTCGATTCGTTCGACTAAAATTCAAGGCAGTTCCCCAACCTAGCTGCAGTCTAATGACTGAAACAAGTAAAAGATAAAAAACAAAAATATGTGAATACAAAGGTATATAACATTGACTCAATTATATTCATTTCAAGCATATATTCATGCATGCACGCTCACTGATGCGCATGCCTATATGCACTCGCATAAGCGTACAACCAAACATACAGACACATTATTATATACGGCTGCTTACAGATGCTCACAATTCAGGTACACACTTGAAACGTAGAACAATGTGAAAGGAAAGCATCTGAATATAAAATGTCGTGCTTAGGTCGTTAATAAAATTAGGAGAGGTATGGATTATTTGAGTAAATCAGACATGAATGAGGTTTTAATGAATGAAAGCAGCACAGCGTGAGGATTGTAATAAACTCAGTAAAACATGTGCAAGTAAACGAGAGGCATTTGTAAATGTTACGATAGGCAATGTTTGGGAACATGATTTAGGCGTGTGTGTGTGCGTATGTGTGTGTGTCCTATTAGAGACATGTATATAGAAGGTGGGGAGACGAGGAGCTGGAAATGTCGTAGATCAAAAACGTGATAATGTGGCAATAGATGAAAAGGAAGGGTTCCACAATGAAAGTGGAAGTGAACGAAATCTGAAAATGTATAGGATGATTTTGACTCGTGTCAAAGTCCCATGAGGATGATAACATTACTAGTAGACAAAGAGAAGAGACATATTATAGGCTTCCTTTCACATAAGCAAGAAGAAATTAATACCAGTTTCGAATTCAAATGATGTTACGCCGGTGTCATAATGTAATATTTCTCTGACATAAATAGCACGTAGTTGAAACCGTTCATACGTTCACGCGCAGATTCTGGAAATGACCTTCTTTTTTTAGTCCTTTGTCTTTTGATTTTTACTCTCCTACTTTTGCCTCTACTCGTTTCCCTGTTTCCTACATACATGCACCATTTTTTTTACAAATAATTCAGGGTTTATTGCAGATTCACATATGTGAAATTATATATTATTTCATGCGACTGCAACCATATCTTATGCGTATTGATGGATATGCTGCTTTTGTGTATGCGCATGCACTTATTGTTTGACTCGAAGTCTACAGGATGTATATGAGTCCGGGTATGTGATTATATCTACATAATACTTTTATATATGAATGCGTTGTGTTAGTATGTCTGTGTGAATGTATATATGTGTGTGTGTGTGTGTATGTATATATGTATATATATACATATATATACAAATACATATATATATATATATATATATATGTATGTATATGTATACATATATATGGATATGTGTATATATGAAAATGTATATATATGTGTGTGTGTGTGTGTGTGTGTGTATGTATGTGAATGTATACGTTATTGAGTGCGTGGGTGTGTTGTACTTCAAGTATATTCTCAAGCGTTACATCGATACTGTAAAATGTGCAAATCCTTCCCTTTCCATCTTTTTCTTCATTTTTTTCTATTTCGTTTTTCTTTATTCTTTCTTTTCCGTAAAAGCTCATTTTCTTTGGGCAAGTACTCATAAACCGCGAACGTAAAACTCTGGACATGCATAAATGATGTATGTGTGTGTGTGCATGTGCGTGTGCGTTTGTGTGTGTACATATATATCTACATGTATTTGTATTCATTTGTGTATGTATCCGTGCAATAATGTACAAATGCGTGTGCAGTTGTACACCTGTACATGAATGTACGTGTATATGTGTATATAATATACATATATATGTATGTATATATATATATATATATATATATATATATATATATATATATATATAT
>NC_068992.1:29130219-29131932 GCF_001194135.2 Octopus bimaculoides | reverse complement strand
TGTGTGTGTGTGTGTGTGTGTGTGTGTGTGTGTGTGTGTGTGTGTGTGTGTGTGTGTATGTGTGTGTGCGTGCGTGCGAGTGCGTTTGCTCGTGTTTGTGGGTGAAAAATTCCATTTCCCAACTTTCATTCGCAAAACATCGGTCAATATGGGACTAGTGGAAAAGCAATCTATTTTATGTATAATGTCACGCGTTGTATCAGATCTTGAGCCAGTTTGTTGTGTAAGTGAACTTCGCTACCGTTATGCCTTATATAGCGAAGCCAGCAATTCATATTTGAATAAGAAATATTTTTTCGTGGTAACTGTCTCTTTTGTAATAAACTCGGGAAAATAATGACCGAAACGAAGAAAGAAATATTAAATGGACATTGTTTCTTTTTGGGTTTTTTCTCTCAATCACCATTACTTGAAGGTGTTGTCGTTTACAAAACCTTATCCTATTTCCCATATATTTCAGCTGCTTCTCTTCGTGGTTTATACGTCAAGCTAGGATTTTTATCATGGGAGACATTCAAGTTCAATACTAAAAGTTAATGGAAACACACACCGATTGAGTGTGCACCAGCTGACTGGAGCTATGGACCACGCCAAAATCAGTAGTATTTGTTCTTTACGATGTGATTGGAATCGGAGATCGTAAAGTGCCTTTGCAGGAGAAATAATACAATATACATGATGAGATACAGATTACCAATTTTTCAGCAAGCTATCAAAGTCAGCAAAAAAACTGTTTACTATTCAGCGTAGTGGTTAAAAGGGCAGGCTACTAAACCCCAAGATTCCGAGTTCGATTCCAGGCAGTCACCTGAATAATAATAATAATAATAATAATAATAATAATAATAATAATAATAATAACATCGAAAAAATCCTTAGGAATGAGAACCCAGGTTCGAAATTTCACCAAGACACCTGATGAAGGCTGGAGAGTATATCAGCCGAAACATTCTGTTAACAACAAACGAGATGAGGACAAATATCCGTCAATTGTAAATAATGTAAATAATGAAGATACAAATCTGCTGCTAAGTTATAAGGTTTCATTTTTTTGTAGAGACAGAAAAATTGAGAACGCAGGTCATTCGTGTGTTTTTTCAAGTAAAATACATTTCATCTTAAATAGCGAAAAATCATAGTACTAAAGTAATGTATTATTTAAATGACTGGGCATTATTGTACAAATATTTTACTGAATTGGGACAAGAGATTTCAAATAAATTTTATTGAAATAGATGGAAAACCTGCTGTGTAATATTTGAACAAAAATACATAATTTTTTTTGATATATATGTGTAAGAAAAATAGTGTATTTGGATTAGATTTCGAACAGTTTATGAGATAGAGAGAAGGAGAAGACAAAACAGATATTACGAACGAAAAAGAAAACAAATATTCACAAAAAATATTTCTCGATATAGAAATGTTTTCTAATGCTAATTGAAAATTAATATATGCGAACCATCATGGCTTCAAAGTAATGTATTGTGACGCATATGAGATTCCATATCGATGGAACATAAAAACTAGTTAATATTTTGAATTGATAATTCTGATGCAGATAGAACAAAAATACCGAAGTAATGAGAGATTGGGCTTTGACATTCACCAAGGTCATTACAAGAAGATTTTTTTTTTTAAATTTCCGAGATCAGCTTGTTCCGTCTCTATTTCTTTAGGGGATTCTTCATTCAAACAATAAATGCATTTTAA
>NC_068992.1:29127526-29129713 GCF_001194135.2 Octopus bimaculoides | reverse complement strand
TATGTATATGTATATGTATGTATTATTTATACATAAATATACACACGCCATATAAAATTAGTGTACATTTAAACACAAGAAAGGCAGCCTATAACAGGCAGCCTTACACGCTAGAAGATGCAGTCAAAACGACTAAAACTACATTTGAGAGCAATTTTGAAGGGAATGAAAAGCAAAAAAACTTTTACCTTGTTTTTTTACAGCCATACCTAGGTTTCAAACTCTAATTAGCAAGTAAAATAATTTACTAGGCGGAGTTCTCATCAGTGGCTACGCCAAACACTAACATATAATTTAGAGACGGAATAACACGTATTTCATCATTATATATTATAATTTTTCAAATTCACTACGCAAGCTCGGTTTCAGTCGGCAGCGAATGATAAACTGCCAAGTTATTCTAATAAAATTGCTAAAATCATATTCGTAACATATATAGGATAGCGAGGTTTTTAAAAATGTCACTACCAGTAGCCTAACATGTAAAAAAGTCAATAGACAACATATTCTCCATATAAAATTGATGTACATTTAAACACAAGAGAGGCGGCCTATAACAGGCAGCCTTACACGCTAGAAAAAGAAGCAGTCAAAACGACTAAAACCACATTTAAGAGCAATTTCGAAGGAAATGAAAAATAAATCTTTTACCTTGTTTCTTTACAGCCAAATATATATACGTATATATGCCTTTAGGTATATGTGTATACTCATATATCCGTCCATGTATATTCATGCATACATATATACGCACCTACGCACATACATACATACATACATACATACATACATTACATGCATACATACATTTATGTCTGCATAGATATGTGTGTGACTGTGTGTGTGTTCTTGCTTATTTTCCAAATTTGTTCCCAACAGAGTAAGAGCTAGTTTCTAAAATAGAAACAAGGTTCTCTCGCTGGAATTTAGAAAAGGTTAGCTAATCAGTCCAGCATATATGTAATTATGTATTCTTGCATGTATACCTGTGTACATGTATGCATGTAAATATAGATATGTATGTATGCGTGCACATATGCCTGTGACCAAGTATAGATTGCATATAAGTTTTTGTATATTTTAAAACGTATTTGTACACAGGCATTTGCATGTCTACATGTGTATATATCCACTTGTACACTAAAATTCTGGAAAGCTTTGCACATTTACACATTGCCATCAATGGTTTGTAACTCTAATTTCCAAACTAGCTGCGTACCTTCTGGTTTTATGAAACCCAGTTCCTCTAGAACGTTGCTAAGACAGTTACATGCATATCCAAGAGCCTCAGTAATTACAGTTGTAAATCTAAATACATAATTCGAATGAAGTAACTACACATTTCACATTCGTTCGACATAGATGCATTTTTACCATTATGTAAACATATTACGAACAGTTGTTGACAACAGCAAACATTTCCTAGAATCCCTGATGATTACGTCTGGTGTATTGTACTTGAAATTTATCGATGCTCTCGACCAGTGTTCTTCCATATGAGTGTTTATGTTCCCCACATCACCGTAACTTCCATAAATTTGTCATCAAAAATATTCTTTCCATGGATTGCATTGTGCAATATTTTTAAGCTTATCTCTGCAGATTCTCTTGGTATATCCAGTTGTGTTACACCACTAAATGTCGTGGTTTTTGAGCAATGTGTTCGTGGATGGCTAATGGATTGGATGTGGTACTGCAGAAGAAGCAATAACTCCTGAAATATGCATATACACCCATTACCTATTTTTTTATCTTCCATCACATTGTTTACCTATTCCTATTCCTACACGAAGCGCCGTAACTTTCAGTGCTAAAATCTGTTGAAGTAACTTTAAAGAATTATTGAATCGCACTGCTAATACAGGTAGGACACAGTATTAATATACTTGATAGTATATCATGGTTGCATAACGAAATATGGTGCCCCTACCAGAAAATAATACTTTGGCCACGACCTCATATCTCCTAGGTCGATTATTTGGTGACATTTTTGTACATGTTATATTTAGGTAACATCGTCAGTGTTGATACAAGGGGATTCGCTTTCATACCTACATCAGATATTTCGTTAGTATTTTTTGTTTACAGAAATATAGTCATGTATTACAGAAGCATGCCTTTCAAATTCAGAGTTAATATCCCAGTTGCTTATCCCACATAAACAACACTGTTAGTTACGCTGCAGTC
>NC_068992.1:29109941-29122262 GCF_001194135.2 Octopus bimaculoides | reverse complement strand
ATATATATATATATATATATACATACATATATATATAAGAAAGACGCTAGCACGTGATTTGAGGAACATTTAACAAAATGAACCATGAAATAAAGGTTACCATGTTGATCCGTGTAGCTCTTATTGTTTGATTACGAGTAGTTAATTAATTATCTTATGAGTGATGGCTTTTAAACACTGCCAAAACAGTTTGGTATTAATTACAAAAGCAAATGGACAAAGTAGAAGTTTCTCGGAAATGCAGTTTTTTAATGAAAACATTTGTTACGAGATATATGGTGGGGTTGAGAGCAGATTTAGCGAGAAAATTGTAGTTTGAATAGTTTTAAACAAGTACAAATGTAACAAAAGAGACAGTCAAGGAAAACATTTTATTGGATTAATGTTTGAGCGAGCAAGTTACGAGGTCTGGGAGGTGAGGAAAGGTCATAAGTGAATATATGATAGGTGAACCAATCTAGTGGGTATTAGTCTAAAATAAAGATTGATGAGTTAATTATTTTAGGTCAGCTCGGAGGCACGTATGATGAGGTGTTATATAACAATTACAATATAATATGATGCTTTTTCTCACCTCTATTTTTTCTTTTTATTTTTTATAGGTGGAGAGGAGGGAAATATTTACTGATGTAAGTGCTGTTGATAGATTTAACTTAAGCACAAAGAATATAGAGATGCAATTATTTCAGTTAATCTTCTCTAAATAGGTATATCACTCGGTGTCGGAGTAATCAGTGACAAGGAAGACATTAATACTTGAAGTCTTACAATTAGAGTGACTTATATTCAGATATTAGGAACTTAAGAGCAGACGATTAGCTTCTGATATAAAATCAATGCAAAGCGCAAGCGGCGCGTGCTTAATTGTATTTTGCAAATATTGGCCACATTAAAGAGATCGATAAATATAATTACTCTCCTCTTACTTTGCTGTGTGTTTGAACAGGTGAAAATTAGCTTCTCTTTATTTATATATTCTATTTACTTTTTCACGTTTGATTTATTTTAGTGTATTCATTTGCTTGTTTGTTTATTTGTGTTATTTGTGTGTTTGTTTGTTCGTTTATTTTGTTGACCATCAAAGACTAACCTAAAATTAAACTAGCCTGCCTGCTGTTTACGAAAATATTGATTTCTTGCATAGGCATAAGGCCAATTTTTATAGAAGCTGTGTACAGTTGATACAATATTGCTAGTTTATATTTAATATCATTCAAATTCCTGAGGAATGGGAAACGAAGTTGACCGTGACGGTTTTTGAACTGAGAACATAGACGGGCAGGAATCAAACGTTCTAATGTATTCAAGGTAAAACATTGGTTTCTTTTACATGAAGTAGAAAACTCAACAGGAAAACAGATGCCTTACGTTTTCGAGGGATGTGAGTATTATAAGCTCCAGCTATTCTTGACACTTCACAGTTACATGGTTTCGCGTTTGATTCCGCAGTAGGATACTTCGAGTAGTTACTTTCTACTCTAACGAGAGATCGACCAGAGCTATTATTTTATAGGTTAATAGTTGGTGGTTTATTTCATCGCTATTCTAAGTTTTACCCACGTAAATTATGGGTATAACCTTCCAAACGAGGTCTCTTCAATTGTGAAAGGTAGTTACACAGCAGCAATGAAAAATATTGCAAGCCAGAATAAAACTGAACTTATATAATGTAAGGAGAGTACACAGTGTTGTTTGTCAGATCTGAAATCTATGGAGTTATGTTGTATTAGCTGGGAAATCAGATCACTAAACATTTTCCGGGTGAAAACTCTTCCAATGATGGCATTAAGACAATATTTCAGATCTTTTCAGTAATATTGATAGTTCTTTAAGGATCTGCAAGCATTCAGTTAGGGAGTCAGCAATTTGGCAATTCATTAAAGTATTGTTCAGCTTAACTAACAACAATCCAAGTTATTGGTGGACATTCGTGTCTTTGGTCCTTGAGTTTCCAGATGAATTGGAGCAGGAAAGTAGAATGTTTCCTGCTTATTGACCTCAGTGATTGAGATTAGTGATGATAATCTTTAAAATCGTTAGTTTCGTATAATTCCTTTCAATATTGATGAGAGGTACTACAGATACTCGATATATAATTCCTTAGCAAAGATGAGATCTGAGTGGCCAATCGGGTTGTTTTCGACAGTACAGCAAGATTGTTGGAGCAGAGACTACGTAACTATTCGATCTAGTGTGTTGTTTGTGATGAAATGTTATCCAGTCTAATATAAACGTTGTGAATATTGAAAAGATTAATACATTTAGGCGTTGGTGGAAAGTGTTGCCTTAATGAAGCTAGGAAATTGATGGCTATATTTGTGATTACGTCCATGTTATGTCGTAGATTAAACAATATTATCTTCAGTTCTCCTTTGATGCGGGGTCTTACTTCTACATGGTACTACACCGAGCTAGCGTCACGTCAAAATATAGAAGGGCATTATGAAAGAAATTCCTGTCACAGGATAGACCGAAGACTCTTATATATGTAGACTGGCTACATGGTTCTTCACTGACAAGCAGTTTATAAAGGATGTTCACGTCCTTCATTAATGTTGCTTCTTTGAGAGGGAAGATGGAAAGGAAAGGTAAATATCGAACAAGTACAGTTTCGTTTTGAACCAGCTTTTCCTGATCGATTAAACCTCTGCTTAGTAAGTTAAGTTTGGCAACATAACTGCTTGAAACGACATTTATGTCTTTGTGATGTTTCATGTGGAAAATCCCACATTTTCACCGATATTTGTAATTGCTTGGTCAAATTCAGGCTGGCATTTTGAGAAGAGATTGATCTGCTAAGACATCTAAATAAATCTCCATTTTTTTTTCTTCATTTTTTATGTCTTTATCCATAGTTTTCTCTGTCTTCTTTGTCGCCATCCATTTCATCGAGATTTTTGCTTTCTTTTTCTTGTCACTACGTTTTTCTCCTTCCTCTTTTATATTCTTAACTCTTTCTTTATCGTTGCCACCATCGACTCTTCTCCTTTTTCGCTCTTTTCTTCTTCATTTTCTTTTTATTATTATATTTCTTCTCCTTATTTTTTCCATTTTTTCTATTTGCTGTTCGTGATTTTCTTCTACTTTTCTTTTTCTATATTATCTGTGTCCTGAGAAAAGAATGGATGGTTGAATGAATGACTGAATGAATCAATGAGTTTCTGAAGAAGTTATTGATTGCGGTAGATATTAGTTAGCAAGTGAGTAAAATGTGAGAAAATGAATAAAGAAATAGAAAAAATATATATCATTTCCTACATCCCAAATATTCAGTTATACAAAAACCACAAACTGCTATTGCTGTAATTTCTGTTCACGTTTTAGTCCACATTCAAATGATTGAATCAATCATCTGTGATAAATTCTGTATTGCAACAGTAGGTTTCGATTCTCACTTGCTGCAGATCTCTTTCTCTCGCCTAGGGAAAGGAATTCTAAGAGGCAAAAATGTCACATAATCTCAGTATTCCCTTTTACAAATTCTCGGTCTTATATAAAAAGCAAAAATTAAGAACTGAATTGGGCTCAATAAATGTATAGAGTAAAGGTTTTCTGACAGCATTACGAAGAAGAAAAACTAATTCAATTCTCATGTTTACGACAGTAATGGATTGTACGCTAACGCTTTTTTTTTTGTTCGTATTTAAACATTCTCATCTAGCTGTATCTTCAGTTTCAACAAGTTGAAATATATGGATCACTGTCTCAGTTCACTCTTGTGCTGTCCTTAGATATTCTCTGTATTTTGAATCTGTCAGTCTCTTTATATTATCAGTCCAGTAATTCTTGGATTTCCCTTCTATCTTTTTAACCCGTTCATTTTGCCTGTATTAAAAGTTTCAGTAATCCATATTTTCTAATTAAGTGTCCAAAATATTTTCATTTTCTCTCTTCATTGGTGTCTAATATAATTTTACCTATGCAATTCATTTCTTCATCATTGGCTCTGTGTTCTGTCCGTAATATTCTCAAAAACCCACTATATGCCCACATTTCAAAGGCATGTAATCTATTCGATAATACTTTTGTTAATCCATGTGTCAATCGCTTCTCGACCTTTTGGCTTAGATCAAAGTGTAATATCCATGTTTCAATTCTGTATCGTAGCGTGAACCATGCATAACATTTTCCCACTTGTGATATTGTTTTTAATGTCAGTGTATTTGACTTTTTCTCAAATGATTTTCTACTTATTTAAATCCTTCTTTGAGTTCTACATCCTATTTCACATTTTCTGATTGCAAATATTCCAGGCACATTAACTTTGGTATCTATCTAGTTGGCTTTCCTTCAATTGCAATATTTACTTTCAGTGATTGTTGTTTCTTGTTGATTATAATTGGTTTTTGTTTTCTTTACATCCATTACTATTTCGTAACACATTCCTGTCTCATTTATTGATGTTTCCAGGTTCTATAGGTCATTTCTCTTGAAAGTTAATGAGAAAGTTTCATCTGAATATTTAAGTTTATTGGTATTCACTCCTCCTTTTGAAACTCAAAGAAATTTTCTTTTTGTCAGTTCTCAGTTCAGATGTTAAACAGGTTAAAGGAAACGAACCCAGATTTGCAAGTGTTCATTTCTAATGTTTCATTCTGTGATTTTTCATCTTTCAGTTCTGGCCGCCGCTGCTGTTGCTCCCAGTATATTTTTGTCAATATTTGGAGTACTTCAAGGCAGAGAGCTAGCAGAATCATTAGCACCCAATCAAAATGCTTTGCGACTTTTCGCTCACCTTCACATTCTGAAATTCAAATTCTGTAGATGTCAACTTTTCCTTTCATCCCTTCGGGTTAGATAAAATAAGTACCAGTCGAGCACTGGATCGATGTAATCGATTTACTCCTTCCCCGAAACTGCCAGCCTTGTGTCAAAATTTGAAATTAATATTTGGAGTTCTTCATCACATCTCACAAATTTTGATAGACATTCGATCATCTTCACATGTTTTACTGTGTCAAATTCCTTGATATAGTCTATAAGGTTTTATGTGAACACCTTGATTTATCCCCCAAAGCTCTTTTAAGTATTGTCTTTTGAGACTACATGTTCCTTCACGAGTTTCAATTCCTACTCTAAAACCACAATGTAGTTGACTGCTTCAGTTATCCATGCTGTAATTCTTTGTTGGGTAACTTTTTTAATAGTAAGCCCACTGAGCTAAAAGATTTTTTTCGGTTTATGGATCTAAACCCCGTGAAGTCCTGAGGTGTTCGTTTCTGTGCTAATGAATCAAAAACAGATTATTTCTCATAGGTTGGTTTGCGTCCAGTCTTATACATTAAATTATATAAGTATGTTATTAGATCTAGGTTGTAGTTTCCTAATACTTTAAATGTCTTTGGTATTTCATCTGCTTCAGTTTCTGTGCAATCTTTTGTTGATCTTCCTACCTTTTCCACTTCTTTTAAGATTTTGTCTCCATTAACAACTTCTACACTTATAATAGCTGACCTCTTTCCATCATCTTATTGCATTACTATGAATTTGACTCAATTAAATGTAATATTCCAATGATCAGTTTGAATGTTTCCATGTTTTTGTTCTTTATGCCATCATTCTATATACTTATGCATTTGCTATTTATGATCGCATTTATTTAACGTATGCCGGTCATTATATTATTTTACCTGCTTAGCATTTAGTAGAAAAATAAGAATTATGTCAAGAGAAATATAATCAAGCAACTTTCATTAGAAGGGGAAAATAGCGAATGAAACCGAAAATTCATGTCATACGTAACTGAATAAACTAATGAAGCTCAGCTGAAACTGCATATCGATTAAGTGCGGGAAAGCTAAATTTCAAATAAAGATGTATTTTCTCAGGTCAAGCATTTTCCGAATCGAAAATAAGTCAAAGTTCATCATGATGATATGTTTTGAGCACTATTATTACTATACCATTATTGTACCAGCCGTTATGTTGTTGGCACTCCGTCGCTTACGAATTCGAGGCTTCCAGTTGATCCGATCAACGGAACAGCCTGCTCGTGAAATTAACGTGCAAGTGGCTGAGCACTCCACAGACACGTGTACCCTTAACGTAGTTCTCGGGGATATTCAGTGTGACACAGTGTGACAAGGCTGACCCTTTGAATTACAGGCACAACAGAAACAGGAAGAAAGAGTGAGAGAAAGTTGTGGTGAAAGAGTACAGCAGGGTTCGCCACCATCCCCTGCCGGAGCCTCGTGGAGCTTTAGGTGTTTTCGCTCAATAAACACTCACAACGCCCGGTCTGGGAATCGAAACCGCGATCCTATGACCGCGAGTCCGCTGCCCTAACCACTGGGCTATTGCACCTCCACTCCCCAGCCGTTATGTACACAAGCACAATTATAACTATTATCAGATATTTTTGCTCACCTTAAAATATCTTTTTAACTTAGAGAGAGAAGTTCGAAAGTATGCAGTACCTATATTATGTAAGTGCATGAATATAAGTGGCTTTCAATCGAATTTGAAAACACGCCATCAACTCGACCTGCTGAAACATCTCTTGTTCAACAGTGTTTTGTCGCCTATCATTGTCAGGAATTAAACTCAAACAATATAACTAATTGGCACCGGACCAACAAGGTAGCGTTTATTAGTTTGCTTAATCTGCTAGAAATAATAACCAGATATCAATCAAGTCATAAAACGGGGAGACACAGGGAATATTGTAGTCTTAGTTCACGCTGTCCGAAAATCCTGGAATTATGACGGCTTACCGCGTCTTATCAATGATTGCTCAATTGTTGATTAAACGTGGGGCCGAACATAAACAATAACAACTAGCTGAAGTGATCAGATATTGTCGTAGCAAGCATACCGTGTTTTCTTGTGGTTTTCAATACGTTCTGAAACCAGTTGGCATATGATTATATATATATTTGCTTTAAGGAGATATAATTTGATACTCTTTAATCTGACGAATATTTCATGGATTAACCAGTGAGGCCATTGCCTACGACTCTATTCTTGGCCTTGACAACCGGAGAAAGGGAGGAAGCAAATTATCTGTGCCTCGGAGATCTGGTCCGAATGCTTGCAACAGAATGGAACATACTAAAGGCATTCATAGATCAGGTAGATTTAGTATACAAAAGAATTGTATGTTAAACAGGGCGACGAATTAAGGCTATTCCTCAAGATCAAGATTGATCTAACAGACTTAAATACAATTTCACTCCACCAAATTTCACAAAGCTTTAGTTAATCTGAAACTATGGCAGAAGGCTTCTTATCAAAGTGCCATGCAATGGAATCTAACTTAAAATCACATAGTTCGAAGCAAACATGTTAACCACAAAAGTATGTTAGCGTCCATACGTTTGTAAGTTGTAATGTAAGTCAATGGACCACTAAAACATTTTCTAGTACCACCCTTATCCATGTGTCATGGTGAAAGAATTGCCAATGGCAAATTTAATATGCAACTATGTTTTCTGATAAAACACATTCATGATTAGTACAAAACATTAATTTTAATTCTCACGTCGTATTCAGAGAGATATTGTTTTCTCATTAACGGTACCATTGCCTTTGTTGTTTTCTCATTAAAGGTACCACACTGGTGCAACATGAACTGTGGGGAAGGAAATAGTCGATTAACTGTAACAATGTACTTCTTTTATTGACTCTACAGCAAAAAAAGTGAAGACCACCCCGGTGAGATTTCAGAATGTAATGTAAAGAGACGTTATAAAATATTTTCACTGACATACTCTTTTTTCGGCTAGCGACCATCGTCCTTCAACATTAACACTAACAGAGAGACTAGGTACTGTCCGGTTACTGAGACAAAATAACGCTAGGTAGTATTGTGCTGATTTTGATATACATTTCAAATTAACTAATAAAAAAGAAACTTTGTCTATTTTCACTAAAATAGGAATTATAGCAAAATTTAATTTTGTGTCAGAAGCTGACGTAATAATGTAACATTATTATGTTGCATACTTAATGCATGTGTTTTGTTTAAATGCTTTCAGGCTGCGGTACCTCGTCCGGGGAAAATCCATTTAAGAGTGTTAAAAAAAACACTGCATCACTCAAAACCAGGCGAAGACAATCGCTCTGTAGGTGATCGAGAACAGTAGATATCGATATTTCTACTGGTCAGTACTGTATACCCGAATCACCCCGGAAATTGATTCAAATTGCTGGTCTAAGTACTAGCGCAAAATTGCCAACTAGCGTAAAATTTATCTGCTGATGTGTAACGTACCACACAAATTTTGTGGTATAGAATATTTTTTAACACTCAACGTCTTAAAGGGATTTTCCCTGGACGAAATGCCTCAACCTGAAAGCGTTTAAACACAACAAATAGATTAAAGAATTACAACAAAAATTTTTTGATTGCTTGATCCATCCAACAGCTCCGAGTAACAATATACTTTGAGGGGATTTAACTCCATATGTAGAAGATTTAGCTATCACTCAGAGTTCTCAGACATGCATACAAACGTACTATGTATGCATGCATGCGTACGTGCATGTGTACGTATATATAACAGTTTTCCTCAGGTCAAGCTACAATGAGGAGGTCTTCAGCGTTGTATCATACATAAGCACATATCTAAGAGACTATGGTGGAATTTCGAGATAGAATTGGCTGCTGTCTTTAAGTGGTTAAACGAAAAACCATCTTCTTTGGACACCCGTTCCTTTTACTATCGACATAGGTAACATCCTATCATATTTGTTTGAAGTGTTAATACACGTTGTCAGGGAACAAAAATGCATTTTATATTTAAAGGCATTTTTGTTCCCAATCGGAATCTACGAGAATCAAAACACTGATATCCAAAAATAAAAGCAACAATAAAAATATAAAGGAAAGTTAAAAGCAGATACAAAATTTAACTATTTAGAAGTTAAGCTTTTGTTTTCGTAATTCAGAGACTGAGTCAGTTTTTTGCATAGACTATTTCAACCAAAGCCAAAAAGCGTCATTTGAGGAAATTTTGCCAACTGGTTTTACCAACATACAAGCACACAAAGACACACATATATATATGAATATATATATAAAATGTATGTATATATATATATAAAAGTGTATGTAAATGTACGTTTGTGTATGTGTCTGCGTGTGCGCGCGCGTGCGTGCGCGTGTGTGAGTGTGTGTGTACATGGCGTAAGAGGGCATGTGTGTATATTACGTAAGATGGTGTGAATTTCTAACTTATATGTATCAGACACAGCTACCATGGAGAGGTTTCCGTGTATTTTATTTTATGGCTTAGGTACCTGCTTTGCCCAGATATTGCACCAAAGTAACAGTATGCAGCAATAAGGAGGAAGAAACTGTCACTCACTGAATCCATATATAACGCTTTCTTTGACAACATAGATATCACATTCTCAGTCAACATAGACAATGCGTCTCTGTTTCAATCGTTTATGTAACGTGGCTAGAAGAATTACTAGAACTAAGCTCATTTTAAATTTCAGCGACTTCGCTGTCAAAATATTACTGTCAGAGATAGCAACAGTTATTCCTGCCTCTGCGATGCAAGTCGATTTTCTGAAAAAATAGAAGACAGATAAATAGCTGCATAATGAGTTACCGACAAAAATGTAAGATCGAAGCGCCATTTCCCCCCCCCCCCTCTCTCTCTCTATCTATCTATCTATGTCTCTCCTGATATATACGTATATATTTATGTATGTGTGTGTTTGGATGGCTATGTACACGCAAAGATATATATATGTTATATATATGTTATATGTATATATACATACATGAATTGCTAGCAAGGACACTGTATTCCGTTTTGTATTAATAATATATTACCAAGGTTTACTAGTCGATATTGTGCCTTAATTTTGTGTTAGGAGTGCATTGTTTCCATTTTTAAATTTATCTCTACAGAAAATCTGTAGAGATCAGAGCCAGCCGTGAAAGTTATGATGTTTCATATCCAAATACGTCTATGGAAAGAATGCGATCGAAGGTAGAAAAATTGGTAATGGGTGTATATGCATATTTCAAGATTTATTGCTCCTTCATCAGCACTACATCCAACCCATCAACTATCCACGAACGCATTGCTTAAATACTCAGTAAGTTTAGCGGTGCATCATTATTTGATAGACCACTTAGCATATTAAACGCATTTCTGGCAACTAATACGTAAAGATTGCTAGCTAGGACATTGTATTTCGTTTTGCTGCCATCTTATACTACCAAGTATATTAAAAGTCTACAAGTCGATACCATGCCTTATTTTTGTGTTTGCAGTTTTTATATTTTTAACTTTATATCAGCAGATTTAAACACATTCCTAGCAGCGCACCAGTTAAACTTGAAAATAAATATATATGTGTATGTATGTAGACAGATAGATAGATAGATACATACATACATACATACATACATACATACATACATACATACATACATACATATATACATACACAGGGAAGAAAAGCATCATAAACACAAAATGCAGTTTATACCATTCGGATAAACTGCATCCGAAAATACGTCAAATTCGACTTAATAAAGTCAAAGGCTTCCTAAAAAGAAAACAATTACCACTTAAAATTGATAAACGATGGAATTGTAAAGGCGATGAAAACTTGACCTTATGCAAATGATAGATCATGTGATTTCCGCCTTCCACTGCTTCTGTTGCTATTATTTACCATTCGGTATTGATACTACTTTTGTTGGTATTATTTTTAATAAGCCTACTGGCTGTTTGCTTTGCTTCACTACTGCCTGTATTCTATGTATGTCGCAGATGGGAGAATTGCTGCTATGTCTAGCCGCGCGTATCTCCCACTAAGAAGGCCAAGGAAGGCGAAAACCATGTGATATGGTAGTGTGGTATTGCTGCGGTTGTGGAGGATTATCTCCCGCCAGCGATATAAACACGACTGCTTTTATGCCCCACAATTCCATATGAGGGTTTCTCTGTTGATAAGTAACGTTGTATTCAACGTTCTAACACAACATTGCTTTTTTGGAATTAATAATGCTTCAGTCGTTACTAACTTCATACATATATAGCCTCGAGCCAAACAAAGCCTTATGAGTGGATTTGGTAGACTAAAACTGAAAGAAGCCCGTCGCGCGCGCGGGTGCGTGTGTGTGTGTGTCTGTGTGTGCGTCTGTGTCTGTGTGTGTGTGTGTGTGTGTCTGTGTGTGTGTGTGTGTGTGTGTGTGTGTGTCTGTCTGTCTGTTTCTGTGTTTGTCCCCCACAACCGGTGTTGGTATGTCTATGTCCCCATAACTTAGCGGTTTGGCATAAGAAAAAGTACCGGGCTTTAAAAAATAAATAGTGGGATCAATTTATATATATATCGAAAATTATTATTTCTAAATCTCTGAACGAGAGATATTCAGTAACAGTACTCTAAAGTAAAGAGTATTGTTTCCTGGAACTAAATAACAGTAACAATCGTCCTAACTAGGACTACCACATTATTTTGGTAAATAATCTTTACTCTAGAGTAATGTTACTGAATGTCTCTCATTCAGAGATTTAGGAATAATAATTTTCTTTTTATTAAGTCAGTGATGTGTGTCACTTTGAAAAGTATATATTTCGAACAATAGTTTAGAGACGCCATCTCTAGCCGAGCAGTTATTCTGTGGTGATGAACGGAAATAACCCAGAAACCATTGGTACTCAGATATTTCTTCGAGCTGAGTTGGAACGCTGAACTCCCGTATTCGAAAATATAAGGACGCAGATAGTGTGTCGTATAGCCAGCTGGAGACGATGTTTCCTGGGGCTAAATAACAGTAATAATCGTCCTAACCAGGACTGCCACATTATGTTGGCAAATAATCTTTACTCCATATATATATATATATATATATATATAATTATTACAAATTAAAAGGGTAAAGATTTATCAATTTATTAATTTATTAATAAATCAACAATTAATAATTGCTGATCCCTTAACTATGTGTATATATATATACTTAACTATGTGTATATATATATATATATATATATATATGTAGCGAATGCTTTCAAAGCCAACTTCTTAGAATTCTTTTATTACATTAAATCATTTCTGAACAGAATTATGTCGTTACACTTTTCGTTGTGTATCCCGATGTCTGATGCAATGAAGTTGACTTAAATCATGTTCGTTGTCATCTGATTATATGTGTGTATATATATATATATATATATATATATATATATAATTTAAACCTCTAGTATAGCGTTTATAGCCTCCCTCCCGTTATAACTCTATGTAAGCCAGCATTCTTGTTTCTAACGGTCACTTATTTGGCCATATAATATTATAACTCGTACGTAATCTTATCATTTCGCTTTTGTCTTGCTTCTATTTGTTGGTTCC
>NC_068992.1:29100440-29109807 GCF_001194135.2 Octopus bimaculoides | reverse complement strand
ATGTGTGTGTGTGTGTGTGTGTGTGTGTTAAATTTAAATTACGACAAATGTAAATAAACAAACGAAGTTTGCTTTTAGAAGCGTTGAGATGACTTTAGAAAGTTAAAGAAGTGGTCCACAGCTAGCCACCTACACTTTTCTCTGCAAAATAGGGGTAGTTTATCCTGTTCAGGTTATATTATATGCTTAAACAATGAATTGCGAAATCCCACGTTATGGTGAATTGCACTTGCCCATGATTTTTCGAAGTTTTATGAAAGACTGAATCACTTGGTTGCGAGACAAATTCATTCAACACGCATCCATGTCTGTGGGAACTTTGGAACGAGAACCGGGTGATGTACTTGTAACAACGCAAAGTTGCAGAACCTCGATGTGATCGCTACACCTGCAAGAAATACAATCTAAATCTCTATCAAATCACACCGCTGTATCTATGAAAAGAGGGACATATCAGATAATGGAGTGCTTGATATATGTCTGTAAAAAAGGGACAGAATATCTTTGATCATAAGTTTGCTCAACCAAAGCTAAGTAGGATTAAACAGAAACAACAGCAATCGATGGCTTCAGTGATTCTACTGTTATCACACCACATGACTAATAATAGTAAATAATAACAGCAATAATAAACAGAGTTTCATAAAAGATTGGCTGAGATATTTGATGTTTATGTACAACAGTTCATTACAAGAGGTGACTGATTGGTCAGAACCATTCATTGTAACTCTTTCTGGACGATCCTAATGGATTTGAACTTCCCACTTGCTAAATCATATCTTCCCTTGGACAGAGGGGTTCAGTAATAATAGCTGGAGAGAGAGAGAGAGAGAGAGAGAGAGAGAAAGAAAGAAAGAAAGAAAGAAAGAAAACATGAAAACTTCGTCTTCCAAAGCTAATTTCTTATTTATCAATAATTCTATACACGTTGGATATTTTCACTGGTCTACTGAACTGTATACACATTTTCCATGTCTATTCACAGTTCGTCTACCCTACAAATTGTAGTTTTCTTTCATCTTTCTAACCGTTGAATCAGACCTAATTTTCTTTCCTGTACGATAGCAACATTAATTTCAAGAAATCAGCTAGCTGAAAATGAATCAAATTAAGATATTGCATTTTTTTAATATTAATTTTTTTTGAAAAAATTTGTTAATTATAAATTTTAAAAGAAACGTAGAGAATAAACGAAAATAACTGGATTTAAAACAAAACAAAATTACATTTCTGATTTGAAATAAAGTTTTAGAAACTAACGATCACATTTAATAAACGCTGAACAGATCTCTGGAAGGAATGCAAATTTTAAACAAAATAGAACGAATTTGAATAACTTCCATGAATGACAAAACGAGCTTCTTTTTTAAGTTTTATAATTTCCTACGATATTTTTTATCATTGTTTTAATTTTGAATACTAACAAAAAACAGGAAAATTTCAATTTGGATTCCATTAAGAATACGCTTGTGTAATAACATATTATTTATAGCTGCATGATTTCTCCACCTGCTGTATAACCACATATGCCAGTAAAAATTTAAAAAAAACAAGAAACATCTTCGCATCAAAAAGATATCAGATACATGGAAATGATAAATGTTTGTGGTGAGTGTCATAATACAAAGGGCAAACACCCAGCATAGTCCTCCAGGCATTTATATTATTTTTTTCCAGCAGCAGCCTTGATGGAGATTTAAATAAATACTTCCTGCTAGTAGTGAAAACTAAGTCCCAACATCGCTTGCAGGTAGCTTAAAAGTTTTCGGTAAAGCATAGAAAAAAAGCTATGAATTCAGCTAGTTTTAAGTTTCATTTGTTGATAACCCCCAGCTGGCTCTCAAAAGACGTTGTTATAATCAAAAGCATTCCACTAGCAGTCATTCTTTCTTTTAACACTTTGGGCTAAATTATCTATTGCGTCCTTCACTTTTAAATTGTAAGATATAACTTAAAAGATATTTGGATGTATTTCAGTGTTGTAACGTAATTCGTTACTTACAATAAATAAGATAACGACACAACAGTAACAATGATGTAACGAACTAACAAATCTCTTTACGAACCAACAATCAATATTCCTTGTGAACTAACAAACCGACACTTTCTGACTTCACCCCGAGCTAACACGACTCCAAACTCTAAAGTTTTGAAGTCACTCGGATCGTTACTATTTATACTTTACTCAGACCAGTCAATCTCTCACAAGAGGGCATCGTAACTCTCATCACATCTCTCCTTTTGAGATTTCTACTACTGTGAGAAAGGGGAATGTCTTTTATTTTTATGTTATTTTTCTTTCCAGCACCTCTCTCTCTCTCTCTCTTTTATTCGTGGCTGTTGTATCTTGTTGCCCGGCTTTTAAGGTAGTATTTTTCATTGCACACAGCACTTTTTCTTTTCGTTGTACTAAGTACTATTGATTTTGTTTTTTTTATTTAATATCTTTTTTTTTTTAGGTATTACTTGCAGATATTCAGTCTGTTTTCGTTTTCTGAAGCTAGTTCTGCAGAGTTCAATATCTTTCAGTGCTGGTACTTCAAACATATAACAGAAGATTTCCATTGGTATTACCCTTCATTCTTCAGTATGTCTCATCTTTAACTGGTTAAGGTGTCGCTTATGTTCCGAACGTTGTCCTTTAATTAAATACATCATGTTACGTAATCTTTTAATTACACAGCGATCCTCCAACCTTCTTTACTATTTTTGTAATTTCTAAACTTAACTTTATCTCCTACTTCGAAATGTTTTGTAATATTTCTTGTATTTCTTTCAAATATATTTTTTGTCTTTTCGTAACATATTTATTTTTTTCCTCGCAATAATTTATCGAAGATTGATTTTATTTTACGCGCAAACATTAACTCTACTGGTGACTTTCCTGAATTAGTATTTGGATTTCGGCTTATTTTATATGCTCTAAAAATTTCGTTAGTGCCTCGTCATTCTCTAGCTCGTTCTTAGCTTTTCTTAGAGCTCTTTGAACGTGTCAACAAATCTTTCCGCTTGCCCATTTGACCTCGGGTGGTAGGGCATGGTAAAGATGTGCTTTATGGCATGTATTTTGCAGAAATTTCTTAATTCGTATCTCGTGAATTGTGTTTCATTATCTGAAACTAACGTGCCTGGAACATCGTATCGAGCAAATATATTGTTGCCTTTGCTTTGGGTTTATAACATCTGCATACCTCTGGCCACTTTGTATAGATATCCACAGCGATTAAATATCATGCGCTATTCACTGGTCCAGCGTAATCGATATGTATCCTGGACCATGGGCTCTCAGTCTCCAGCCACGACTGGTATTTTACTGGTGGTGCTTTGGCTATCAACGAGCAACTTCTACATGCTTTCACCAATTTCTCGATGCCCCTGTCCATAGTCGACCAATATACAAAGCTCCTCATTAAATCTTTCATTGTGGACATTACCGAATGCCCACAGTGGAATTGTTGCAATATTCGTTTCTATAGTGCACTTGATACTACTACTCTCTGCACGTTCATTAAGACATCATCGCATAGTGAGAAATTATATGAATTTGTATTTTTATAGTGCTTATTTTTCAATGTTTCTTTCATTCTTTTAATGTAACTCTCCTCTACGGATTTCATTTTTATACTATGCGCTGTCAGCGGACGTTTCTGGATTATATTATGCACAATACTTTTTACTTCATTTTCTCACTACAGTGGCGCTGTCTCAGTCTCTTTTAGCGGTTCCACGCTCTTGGGAATTAGCCTCGATAAGCAGTCCGCATGACGAATTTTCTTCTACGAATATACTGTGTTAAAATTGTACTTCAGCAATATTGTACCCCACCGTTGTAGTCGGTTCGCTGTATGGGTAGGCAATCCCTTCTTTGATCCAGAAATTGATAGTAATGGTGGTCTATGGTCGGTTTGTAAGAAAAAACTTCACCCATGTAGAATTTTGTGAGTTTTTTTTTATTGCAAGAATAATCAATAGAGCCTACTTCTCTATCTGATTATACTTTTCTCCGCTGCTATTAGCGAACAGCGAGCATGAACTACTAGCTTCATATCTTCACCTTTATACTTGTGTAACATGACTGCTTCTATTCCATACTCGGAAGCATCAGATGCTACAACAATGTCCATTCTAGGACCGAAATGCGCAGGTGCCATGTCAGAAATTAGTATTTTCTTTATGACTTCAAATGCGTTTTTCACCAACTCCAATTTATTTCTTATTTTAGTAAATCGTTTAATGGTGCTATCAGTTTATGTATATTTGGAATGTACTGTGGATAGTAATTTACTAGGCCAAGGAAAGTTTGTAATATCGGTATATTAGTTGGAGGAGGCATACCCTTGATTGCATCTACGCTCGACGGATCAGGATGTCTTCTATTCTTATCTATCATTTGATTCTGTTTTTTGGGGGTTTTTTTTGTTCAAACCTGTCCAACTCATCGTCCACTTACTTTACTGTCGCAAAAGGCTTGAACACAGGTGTAATGTTATCATCTAATTCAAAACACGCTTCAGTTTGTATGCATAAACCTAGTTTGTCCGAGAGTACTTGCGGACACATTTTTGAAAATTTTCACTTTAACCCTTCAGATGAATTATATTTACAGGGACAACCATTTACGTTTTTGCAATAGAGATTTATAGGGAGGTCCCATAAATCGAATAATTCTAATTCGATACCAAATAGATCAGTTGCATTTTTAACGACAAAGACTTTCGCCTTGCATGATATCTCTCGAAATGTGACATTAGTCCACATTTCACCTATGAAATGCAATTTGTCGCCCGTCACGCTACGATAAGATTTCACTATTTTATTCTCAACATAGGTATCCCTATTTTCTTCCATGTGTCCTTATTTATTATTGAAATATCACTTCCAGTACCCAATTGAAGCTTAATATGTATTCTATTTATTTTTACGTGTACGAATTTTCTTATTTGGGAGTTGATTTCTGTTTCTGCTGAGAGTATTCTAGAATTTTTAACGGTTGACCTTCGTAATTTTGTTCTGCAGTGTGAACTCTTGTGACCAATTCTTTTGCAACTGTAACATCGTTGATTTTAAATGGAAAGTCTTTTCTGAAATGTATGCCCCCCCCCCCCACATCCATAACATGGATCAGGACGTGGTGTTCTTTTTTTGGTTTTACTTTTTCGGTCGGTATATCTGTATTTTTGAGGAATCCTTTTCTTGAATTTTTTCTACATCGTGTTTCAGGTTTAACATCCTTTGGCATTCTACTGCCACAGATTGTAAAGTTAGATTTTGGTTCGCTTGTTCCAATTTAGAAAGAATTCTTGCTCGAATTTCTATATTTTCGCTTGCTGTAAGACCTTGTACGAAAATAAGACACTTGAACATCTCAGGTGTAAGCTCTTTGAGTTTAAAACGTCCACATATCCTGTTCACTGTTCCTGTGTATGTGATAAAATCATCATTCTCTTTTTTCGTTATATTCCAACACTCCATTCGAGGCTTAAATAGAGAAGTTTTATCACCAAATATGTTAGACAATAATTCTATTGTTTCTTTAAAACAAATTTCATTGGATTTTGGGGGGCAATACGAAATTACAGTAACGTTCATACTCTAACGGAGCTAATTTTCGCAATAACAATTTCACTTTTTGTTCATCCGACCATGATTTGCAATTTTGCTTAAAATTCTCTTCGTAGCTTCTGTAGCACGGTGCAAAAGTTATGCCCTCCTCTGGGTTATAATTGAATTCATTAATCGAGTTCGAAACGCCGTCTAGCGAAAACGAACTTGCCTCCTTTTTGGACTTCTTTGAATATAGCTCCAATAATTGTTGTTGTAGTTGTTGCAGTAATATAGTTGCTTCTGCAACTCCTGTTGCTGCTCTAGTTGTTGTTTTTGCAACTGTACTATGGAAGCTAATAAGTCTTCCATTATTTAACAAGTTGTATGACGTGCAAATTGTTGAATAACCTACAAGAGCTTCGAAACACTCGTCGCCAGATGTAACGTAATTTGTTACATACAATGAATAAAATAACCAAACAGTAACAACAATGTAACGAACTAATAAATATCTTTACGAACCTACAATCAACATTCCTTGTGAACTAATCAACTGATACCTTCCAGCTTCACTGCGAACTTACACGAACTTCACTCGACTCCGAACTCTGAACTTTTGAACTCACTCGGATCATTACTATACATTACTCGGACCGTCTATCTCTCGCAAGGGGAAATTGTAACTCTCATCACAACAGTTTACTCCAGGGAATTAGCAATATAACTCATACGAAATGGTTATAACTTTGAATGGAAAGCGTTTCATAAAATCATTTTCTGATGTTTTATTTTACTTTTATTACTATCATTACAACAACAACTACTACTACTACTACTACTACGACGACGACTACTACTACTACTACTACTACTACTACTACTACTACTACTACTACTACTACTACTACTACGACTACTACTAATAGTACTACTACCACCACCACCACCAACGCCACTACTACTACTACTATCATTATCATTATCATTACTATTATCATTTTTTTTTTTTAATAACATGGAATTATCTGTTTCCGCTTTGTCTTTCGCTTAGTGGAATTAGATCTGACGCCAGGTTTAACAGTACCGCTACCGCAGTCCTTAGCTGCCTTTAACTGAGTTTTTGTTCCGTTGCAAGTCCAGTTCAAGTCATTCTCTGATCTGAGGATAACTTCATCCCGTATTTTTACCAGATACGGAAATTCTGGAAAAAATTGTGTGCGCTGATCTTTCTCTTCTGACCACCATCATCATTATCACCTTCATATCCTCCTCCTCATCATCATCATCTGCAACCGTTAATGCTTAGTGTCTATTGTTGTGTGTACGTGCGCATGCGCACGTTGGTATATATATATATATATATATATATATATATATATGTGTGTGTGTGTGTGTGTGTGTACGGGTGGGCGCGCATGCGGAAAGACGGTTCATGCAACAATTCTTTCGATTAATTTCTATCATCTGCAGGCTCTTATTAATCGTTGCATCTTCAATACTATTATCTCTATAATATTATCAGCTCAGTTGTTGTTGTTTCTTTCAGAGTCTTCCTCTTGACATACTTCAAGGATTTCTTTGAACAATCAATATTTTGTAACATGCACAAAAGGTTGAAGTTTCATTCCCGTCCAGTTCTTTTACAAGAAAAAGACAATATTTGGATAAGTTCACTACAAAAGGTTTTTCAACTTGAACATGAAAGTGAGAATACAAATTGTTGTTTTCATTGAAAGCAAATGACTATGTTATGTAAAACAAAATTTTATTGAGATAAAATACGGGAAAAAAAATATAACTTTTAATGTCATACGTTAGAAATTGTTTCGCTCGGAAAATTTAAAGAAAAATTTACTGACTTTTAACTTGTTTACATTTCTCTAAAGATACTTGAATCTTTTACAGTGGGAGAAACGTTTAGTTAGTATATTTTAAAATACAAAAGGTATAAGAAGGAAGACACAATTTTTAATGATGTTAAGGTCTCTTTATTTGTACTTTACTAGAACACAGGGAAGAAATTGAAATCAGAATCTGAACTGTTACTCTACGTTGCGCTTAACTATTTTAAACATTATTAATACTAATCTGTAGTGGCAGGCGGCCAGACGCGTTAGCGCGTCTGACACATTGTTCAGCAGCGTTTTTTCCGACTCTTGACATTTTGAGTTCAGTTTCCGTCGACTTTGCCCTTCATTAATTCGAAATCAATAAAATAAGTACCAGTAGAGCACTGCAGTCGAATCACCCCCAGCCTCCTTCTTAAACTACTGGCTTTGTGCTAAAAATCGAAATATTTAATATTGATTTTTTGGTTTCGCGCAATATTAATCAATTTAAATAAGTGTGTTGTCGATTAAATCGATTCCAGTACTTGAATTGTACTTTCAATTATAAAGTATTTTATTGCCACCACAGGGATAAAATAAAAACAAATAATAACTTTCGCTGTTGTTTGAATTCAGAACTTAGAGCAACGAAATAAGAAACTGTAAAATAAGTTTTATTTTTGCTGATAGGTATCTCACCCATTTCCATTACCCATTGAGTTCTTACAAGTCGCTTGGCAAAACCAGTACAGCGCTGGATAAAAAGCCTTGCAATATTTAGAAGGCGGTGAGTTGGCAAAAGCGTTAGCACGCCGGGCGAAATGCTTAGCGGTATCTCATCTGCCGCTACGTTCTGAGTTCAAATTCCGCCGAAGTCGACTTTGCCTTTCATCCTTTCGGAGTTGATTAAATAAGTACCTGTTTCGCACTGTGGTCGATGTAATCGACTTAATTCCTTTGTCTGACCTTGTTTGTCCCCTCTATGTTTAGCCTCTTGTGGGCAATAAAGAAATAAGAAACATTAGCACACCCCATAATCGATTGGCCCGCTTTCCCAAAATTTCGGGTCTTGTGCCTAGAGTAGAAAATAATATTTAGAAGGCGGCGAGCTGGTAGAAACGTTAGCACGTCGGGCGAAACGCTTAGCGGTATGTCGTCTGTCTTTACGTTCTGAGTTCAAAATCTGCCGAGGTTGACTTTGCCTTTCATCCTTTCGTGGTCAATAAATTAAGTGCCATTTGCATATTGGAGTCGATCTAATTGACTGGCTCCCTCCCCCAAAATTTCGGGCCTTGTACCTAGAGTAGCAAAGAATGATTAGTTGTATTCTGAGTTAAAATCTCACCGAGGTCAATTTTGCTTTGTATCTCAGTGGGGGTAAGTATGATTAATAACAGTCAAATACTGGGAGCTGCATAAAATGTGTGGTCGTGCAAGTAACTTAAAAATCCTTGTGGCTATCATTGGTAAGAGCAGTGAATGTTTGAATGTAGATTAGTAGACGAAATACTTTACAGAATTTAGTTGTATCTATTTCAGATCTAAGTTCGATTTCCATTGGGATCGCACAAATTATGTGCTACCAGTGTGAAGTATTGGGTAGGAATTTTAACCATTACGTCAAAGCACACAATGTCTTGAACCTATGATATAAATCACATTTATAGTATATTAACTGGGTTAACACATGATTAAGTTCCTCCAGTTGAATTTGTGTGCTTTCTCTTACGTTCTCTTCAAACATCCGTTATATAAGTTCTATTTATTCTATTAAGGTGGCGAATTGGTATAGTTGCTAGATCGACTAATAATGTGCTTTGAGATTATTGTTCAGGCTCTCTACGCCCTAATTTCAAAGTCCCTCAGTGGCAAACTTGCCATTCAATCCTTCGGCGTTGAAATGTACCAGTCAAGTGCTAGAATCGATTCTCTCTCTCTCTCTCTCTCTCTCTATCTATCTATCTATCTCTCTCTCTCTCCCTTTCTCTCTTTCT
>NC_068992.1:29098156-29100430 GCF_001194135.2 Octopus bimaculoides | reverse complement strand
ATATATATATATATATATAGTATCACTAACGTGAAGGGATCAAGACATATGTGTTCACATCGTACCGCCGCCAATTTTTTTGCTGCTACTAAGGGGACAAGAGCAAGTTATATTCTACTGATGTCAGAAAAGAATAGGGGAGTTAAATTGCTTATATCTTTCGCATTTAGAAGAAAACATTCATCTGTTATCTACTTTTTCGATTTTCATAGTAGGAATTCTTTTCTGCATGACTAGATTTTCTGAGGTCACAGACAATACCCAAATTAGTAGATACAGAACTCCTATTTAGAACGAGAGGAAAAGCAAACGAGAGAGTATTTGCCGAAAGAAAATTCAATAAACAAATGAATATTTCCTACAATATCACTGTCAGTAAAATGCATTAAAAGTACTAAAGTAATATTAAGTACAACAACAGCAATGGCAGTCATATTTTTAAAGAAAACTGCAGAGAAAATTGCAAAGCTAAAGGATAAAATCGATAACAGAAAAATAGTACTTGCACGAACCATAAATTCAAGCATGCATTTGCACTTTAACAGGTTGAAAAATAGCGGAAAGTAGTATGGCTATATGCCGGTAGGGAAAAGGGAATAAACTCTGAACCTTAACTGATAAAAAAGATCATATCATTTAGCTGTATGTTAAATAAGCTCCAAAAATATTGCTAAAGATCTCGAACCAGCTATTAAGGATGCGACTAGGAAATTCTTTTCGTTAGTTGATATTCTATTTTCCCCTGATTAAAAGGATAACAAAATTAACTTTGCGATACAAGTCTCTGTTGAAGTTTACGTTAATACCTCTACACAGAGTCGGGCAGAGCCCTAAAATTCCATAAGCACAGTCTTTCCCCAGTTCTAATTTAATAAGAAAAGAATCGTGAATGGAAAGTGTTCGGCAACACTGTGAGGGAAAGACTTGTTTGTAAAAGTTTTCTTGAAAGATTTTATTTATCTCTTCTATATCAGAACACACAAATGTGAAAACTAATGTGGGGAATCATCTAAATGAGGATACCAGAGGAATGCAAACCTACATGAATAGAGGGCGGAAATCTGGAGTTTATTATTTGGAAGACATTCGGAAGCCAATCTTACCTCAAAGATTTGTAACAACAAAAAAAAACAGAGTTTTCGATACACAAACGGTCTAAACAGAAGCAAAAAAGAACACTACTATCAAGGACAAAAGTAGGTTGCTTTAGGTGTGTCTAGCTTCAGGGCTCATGCGGAAAAGGAAGTTGTAAGCAGAAATCCTCTCCCTCTTTCTATCTTTTTGTCTATCTATTTACCTATCCTTATCTCAATGCAACAGCAAGAGATGTAATTTAGGAAGAGCAACAAATTGTAGCCGAAGTTGATTTTCCAACACATCATAATTCAGCTAACCCCAATCGTAAACTCTGATAACCACGTCATGAGTGATAATCATAATCCACCATTTCGGTCTCTGACTTGAACCAGTCGTGAGGGTGCTTTTAATGGAGTCCAATCTGTTCTTTTCCTTTATCTGTGTTAAAATTATGATTCACTATTTCTTCCTTCCTTTCTAGCACCAGTTTCGATGAAAATGCGAAAGAGATATGGGTACAGCTTTTCCTCTTCTGATTGAACCATAAACATGAGAATAAGTGGAAGCAGAGTTTGCATCTTTGGCTATGAAAAATGAAGGTTCTTCTTTGCAAATTCTGTCAGAGTTTATGATGGTAAGATGGTAACAACTCAGCACTATTGAAGTAAATAAATGCCTGATACTGTTTAGTCTTTTCCTTGTGTTTTATAATTTTTAAATCTCTCGGAGAGTTATTTTTACTTTGACTTCTGGATCGATAAAATAAGTGCAAATAACATATTAGAATCAATCTAATCGACAATACACTTACGACTTCAAAACTGATTTTTAATTCAATTAACTATTGACTTTTCTTTATCAGTGTCAACAATATATATTACTTTCAAGAAACTGGAAGTTGTGACATTCATGCTTTTGTCAATATCATCAATAGTAAAAGTGAATTGAATCTAGCCTAAAAATAAAAATTTATTGATATTTCATTTATTTAACCCATCCTTATCCATGCATCGTTTGTTCAATTAATTATTATTCGACAAATTCTCAATTCTGTCTAATTATTTCGCTTTCTTAATTAATAGCACCATGAGAACTTACTTTAGAACAGAAAATTAAATACTGCTATGGATAATCTGTCTCCGTCTCTCTCTCTCTCTCTCTCTCTCTCTCTCTCTCTCTCTCTCTCTCTCTCTCTCT
>NC_068992.1:29092417-29098146 GCF_001194135.2 Octopus bimaculoides | reverse complement strand
TATATATATATATATATATATATATATATATATATATATATATATGTATGTATGTATGTATATATATATATATATACACACACACACACATATATATACATACATATATACAAACATATATATATATTTATATATTCTCTCCCTCTCTCTTTCTCTCATCTTTCTCTTCTCCGATCACTCTACCCATCTATCCGCCCATTACAATGCAACGATATAGCAATTTATAATGAAAAATCTTACGTCAACCTTAATTATTCAGTACATTCCACCAAAGACACAGATCTACAAGTTAGTTATTTGCTGCATGAAACACTAGAAGTGAATTTATCAATTTAAAATTTTCATGAAATGAAATAAAAAATTTGGTATTTTAATGAGGAGATATAGTAATTATAAGAATAGATATTTTACAATAATATCGAAAATATTTACTTTGTGGAAAGCGATTATCAACAGAGCCCAATAAAAGTGAAGATGTAGATTTAAAGCATTAGATAGATAAATACAATTGGATTGAAGAGATACTTCAAATTAAATAAAGCTGAAAATTGTATATAAAATAAAAACATTATTTATTCAATACCTTCTCTGACACAATCAAGTGTTTTGTAGTTAGACGTTCGTATGTACTCGTGATTTATATGCGCACGTCGTGTCTTCATCAGCAACACTGTGAGTCATACGAGGGTTTCATTGTTCATATTCAACATTGTGTGGAAATCGCAGGTATACAAAAACAGTCGAACCAAAATATGATCGATTTACAGTGTAAATTAGTTCATTAGGCTACCCGAGTGTTCAAAATTTTACTTTCAAAAATTGAGTTTCTGTGGGTTCAGAATCATTGATAGTAGATTTATGAAGTCTATATTCCAAGAAAAATGCAAAGAATTTATACAAAAATATGAAAAAAAAAACGTCTTTGGAACGGAAGATAAAACAAGAAATTATTTTCAAGCGTTGTCTCCTCATATACTCACACGCACATATGCACGCACGCACACACATACACACCACCACCACATACATACTTAAATATATACATGCATACATCCATGCATGCATGCATACATATTTACACACAAACATACATACATGTTGTCTACTACATATGCAGACACTGACCACTTTAGATCTGATGAGGCTTTTTAAACCAGACAAATTTTGAAAATACAATCACATACATTGCATATCTGCTTTGGACCACCAAGAGATGCAATTAAGTTCTGATCCTTGTGGACCTTAAAATGCCTTTTGAGGCCTCCTTTAAGTTTGCTGTCCTTATGGCATACATGGCATTGACAGGTATGTTCAGATGGGTAGTCACAGTATGTATCACAAGCATACATTCATACGTACATACATTATCTTTTCCTTTTTCAGTCATTACACTGTGTCCATGTTGGGGCATCATCTTGAAGAATTTTAGTCAGCCGAACCGATTCCATTACTGGTACTTATTCTATCGGACACTTTTACCGAACCGCTAATTGACGGGGACATAAACACACCAACACCGTTCACAAGCAGTGGTGAGGCACAGATACAAGACACACATATCTATATATATATGTTTATATATATATATATATATATATATATATATATAGAGAGAGAGAGAGAGAGAGAGAGAGAGAGAGAGATACATACATACATACATACATATACGACGGGCTTCTTTCAGTTTCCGTCCATCTAATTCACTCACAAGGCTTTGGTCGGCCCGAAGTTATAGAAGAAGATACTTACCCAAGGTGCCAAACAGTGAGACTGAACCCGGAACCATGTGTCTGGGAAGCAAACTTCTTAACACACAGTTATGCCTGAGCCTCCACACAGCCACTCTACATACATACATACATACATACATACATACATACATGCATGCAATGAACATGATAGTGGCTGCAAGTCGACTACGAGCAATGTTATCACTTGAGTTTTTTTTTTTTTTTTTTTTTTTTTTTTTTTTTTTTTTTTATGTGGTTTTTTAGTTCTTCTAGAGACCTACACTCTTTTGCACAACTAAAAATGTAACAATGTTGAGCGTCTCTTGTAGTAGGTGTTCAGACAGCTAACAACTTACGCTGACAGGAAACCTTTATTCGACTATGAAATTTTTCATTGAATATTTCACGTATTTTGGCAACGGACAACCACAGTATGTAACACAAACATACATATTTACATGCATACATAGATACATCTATAAATACATTCATATACACATCTATACATTGTAAACATTACATTACTAGAACTGCATTGTATCCACAGTCACGATACTTTTGACAAGTTCAGGCAACATTGCTGTCAAATGATACAACTATTAATTATTGTCCTCTGCTCCATATATTGCCTACCAGTAACAGTATCTTTCTCTTTATGTTTCTCAATTCGTCTAGCGATTACTTTAGCTTAGTGTGTTCTTTCTTTCCTTCGATTAGGAAAACACGTTTCAATCATTAAAAAGCGCTAATTTATTAACTAGTGTTTTCTTTTAGCATGTAGTTCTGAGTTCTGATGTTTCCATGGTCCAGGGACCTGCTAGAAGCGCTGAAAGTGCATTGATCATTCAGTTCTACCAACAACACATCGAAGTAGAGTTTAATTGGATATATTTGTTTTAACAGGAAATTGTTGTAAAAACAAGGAAATTAAGAAAATTAGTTTGAATTTCCATTTTCACATAATACAAGATTTGATTAATTTCTCTATCGAATTCCATTAATTTCGGGAAAATGAAAAAAAATTGCCAAAAAGTAACAAAAGTCTGCTGTAGCTCATGCTATAGAACTGGGAATAAAATTTATTGAATATGGAAAGCGTAAGTGCAGTGCAGTTATAGGTGCCCTCAAGTTACAGGTACAGTCAGTCTTTCTTCTAAGAAACGAAGAGCTTTAGTGTAGCTGACGTAAAGGAAGGCTAGTTGGTGAGACGGTAAAAAGTGCATTCTTTGTTAATTTGTTGTAACAATTACATTGGCCAGAACATCATAATAATCACTGTTTCTTGAAACTCCTATTTATAATATTCCTTTTGTTATTTTATCTTCATTGTATAGAGACGTTGATCTATGGCCATACTGAAAGACTGTCATAGAGAGATATAGTCAATTCCAATACTTATTTCCATTCGATAGTAAATATTTTATCAATTTCGGATTACTGAATGCCAACGTTGCTTTTTAATAGAAAGAACAGCAATTCGCTCTGGATTTCGACAACAGTGTTAAAACGGCGACCTTTGAGCTGCGTTTTCATCTTAAGGAAGACATGAAAGTCCGCAGATGCTAATTCTGGCAAATAGGGCGGGTGCGAAAGTGATACCATGGTGTTCTTGGTGAGAAGCTCACAAGCGGTGAGAGCTCGGTGACAAAGTGCATTGAAGTCGTGAGGAATCTTCGTGCTCCACACATCCGGTCACTTTCGCCGAATGTCCTCCCTCAAATGCTTCAAAACTTTGTTGACTGTCCTCATGCACAAGCTGATGAATTTTCACCATATTTCCGAGATGACGCGCGTGGCAGGTCTTCCATATCGCTCATCGTCTTCCAGGGATGTTCTTCCGACTTCGAAACGCCCGTACCACTCGAGATACTGCGTACGACCCATTGCCTCACCGCCGTAAGCTTGCCGGAGCATGCTCAATGTCTCTCCAGTAGACTTCCCAAGTTTAACGCAAGATTTCACGTTGACTCTTTGTTCCAATTTCCTATCCATGACAAAAATTGCAGACTACAACGTACACGTGATCACAAAAACACAAATTTCACAATTTGTAAAGTAAACACAGCGACGTCACTTGGAACTCTGCCTCATGAAGGTCATTGCTAGCTCTCACTGCGCGTGCAACTGTTTGCTGCCACCTTTTGGCGCGCTACAGAACTAGTATAGGAACATTTTGATACCACCTTGTATATATACATATGAAGGTGCATGTGAGAGAGGAAGAGAGCGTCAGTGTGTGTGCACACACGTCTGTGTGTATATGTGTGTGTGCGTGCGTGCGTGTGTGTCTGTATGGGTGTGATTGTGTGTATGTGTGTGTGTGTGTGTGTGTGTGTGTGTGTGTGTGTGTGTGTGTGTGTGTGTGTGTGTGTGTGTGTGTGTGTGTGTGTTAACTTCTAAAATATAATATCAACACGGAGAATAATTTATGGTAAATCATTTGAAAATTAACTATAGAAAAAATGAAAATCTGTCTTCGCAATGTTTGTAGTATATACTATATGCAGAAATGTATGTATTCTTTAGAATTTTATTTAGTTTTTCTCATACAAACGCCAACGCACATCTTTCGTTTCACACATGCATATACGTAAGTATCCGCCATAATTACTTTGTCATTTTCTTCCTCCTCTTACTCTGTCCCCATGATGTTCTCTCGCTCCTCTCTTTTTCTGTATACCATTAATTTCCTCCCACCAAGCACTCATCTTGCACCTCGCATTGTAACTGTTTATGTATTTCTCTTTTACTCTTTCTCCCCCTCTTTCTATACGATGTAAAATATGACTGAATAAATCCTTTAACCGCCAACCACCTTTACGGTTATCTAGCTAGCTAACAAGATAGAGATAGATAGATAGATAGATAGATAGATAGATAGATAGATAGATAGATAGATAGATGCAGGTATTTCAAAGGTAAATAGACACCCTAATTATATCGTTACACCTGTGTTGACAGTTCTGATGCTTCAAACTTGTTGATGACACATTAGTTTTCGTTTCAGATTAAAATATATTAATTCTTTATAGCAACTAACCATGCCACGAACACCAGTTGCCTGAATTTTAAGAGAGCGTGTTGTAGATCGACCCCAGGGTTGACTTAGGCAGCGTAAGATTGCGCAAAACATTGGGATTCGTCTTATCACAATCAACAGGGTAATTGTACAATTCACCAGCAAAGGAAAGGAACCGACAGAATCCCGCTGACAGGTGCGTTCAGGCGGTCAAGGCTATTGTTGAAAATAATCCCGCTTTGTAAGGCACCGGAAGTTTCAAAGCAACTGCAAATGAGTTGGAGTACCTCTGTGGGGTATCACATTTATTGCGCTACTATAGCAGAGCGGTTGGAAGTATATCTCTTCTTCGACCAGCAAATTTCTAAAGTAAAAACCAAAATAAATCGTTCAAAAATGATGGCCTCAATTTACTTTGAGATGTTTGTGTAGGGAGAAACTATTTATTGAGATGTATATTTCTCCATTCTTCTTTATAATGTTTTGATTATATACTTTGTATGCTGTATGGGACCCAGCGAAGTGAACCTAGGTTTTACCTACCAAATGAAGTACCGTGTAATTGTTTATTTTAAAAAATAATGTGTGTGTGTGTGTGTGTGTGTGCGTACGAGCGTGTGCGTTATATCTTTTATCTTTTACCTTTTATTTTTTACTTGCTTCGCTCATTCGACTGCAGGCATACTGGCGCGCCACCTTGGTGAATTTTAGTCGAGGAAATAGACCATTACCCTTTTTTAAGCCTGGTACTTATTCTATCGGTTTCTTTTGCCGAGTCACTCAGTTACAGGGACGTAAACATAACAAAACCGGTTATCAAGTAGTGGAGGAGTCAAACACAGACACTAAAACGCGCACACACACTCACAGGTATATATATATGTCTCTCTCTCTCTCTCTCTCTATATATATATATATATATATATATATACAGGCACACATATATACACATATATACATATATATATACATATATATAT
>NC_068992.1:29086339-29092243 GCF_001194135.2 Octopus bimaculoides | reverse complement strand
TATATACATATTTGCATACATACACACGAGGAGGTGCTGAGCAGTTCCTCGTTTTGGGTAAAAGAAAATATGCAGGAGGATCACTTAATTATGGTTTTATTCAGCATATTCCCCTCTCAAATTCATACACTTATTGCAGCGGTCCTTAAGTTTTGCTAAGCCCTCCAAAAGAACTCGGAAGTCTGGGCCTCTAACCAGGTCTTTCGCGACATCCTTAAAGCCAGGAACATTTCAGTATCCCCTGGTCTATACGTGTATATATATATATATATATATATATACATACGCACACATTTGTGTGTGTGTGTATGTAAGTTACTTATAAGCAGATTATTTTACTGTGTTAATGCTATTATTTCGCTTTTAGCATCCAAATAGAATTTTTCTCTGTTGAGCGGTCACCTATTAAACAACATAACACACTCAACTTGCTGAAATATGAAATCCTTTATTTTGAATCTGTAAGCCTTGTTCTCCGAACGAATGTGCAAGAATATATGTATGTGCATGCGAGTTTATATATACATGTACATGTAGAGATGTATACGTATGTTTAGATACACACACAAACAATACACTCAGACAGATACGCACAAACACACACAAACATATATTGATGGGTAGATAGATGGATAGATAGATAGATAGATACATACATACATACATACATACATACATACATACATACATACATACATACGTACATACATACACACAAACATACACGCACCCACACATTCATACACACATTTTCTCGCGGTGCTTCCGTCAGTTTTACAAATTCTGGTCACACGCAAGTCATTGGCGCATTAGTAAATTGTGGTTTTCTTTTCTTTACCTGTTCCTTTTCTTTTTTTCTTTTTTATTTTTTTTGAAAACAAATAAAAATAAAGAAGTAATCAATACAATTGTCCTAACAATCATATATTCAAGTGCAGTATTGAAATTTGAAATTCGAATTCAATTTTTTTTTTCTTTATATTCTATACATGATTTATAATTAATATCTTCTTGTCCGCAGGCAATTTTTATAGAACTGGTGATATAGTAGGTTGAATAATGGAAATTTATATCAGAATATTGCCAGAATCATTTTTTGCTATGAAAACGTATTTACTCAACGAGTTGCCTGTGTTTGAGGAAAGATTTTGTTGCTTAAAATATTAATGTATAGTATTATTACCAAGTGAAACGGCGGTGAGCTGTCAGATTCGTTACCGCACTGGAGAAAACGCTTAGCGGCATTTCGTCCATCTCAGCGTTCTGAGTTCAAATTCTGCTGAGGTCGACTTTACCTTTCATCCTTTCGAGGTCGATAAAATAAGTACCAGTTGAACACTGGGGTCAATGTAATCGACCTAACTCTCTCCCGAACTTGCTGGTCGTGTACCAAAATGTGAGGTCATTATTACCAAGTAATTCTGATTTTTAATGTTGGCACAAGACCAGCAATTTAGGGGGTTTCAGTTTATGCGATTACATTGGTGCTTATTTTATCGACCCTTTCGGTCGATAAAATAAGCGCCAATTGATCACTGGGGTCGATATACTTGACCACTCCTCCTCCAAAATTGCTGGCCTAATGCCAAAATTTAAAACCAATATTAAAATAAAAACTAATATAACAGTACATGTATGTATTTAATTTCCAAAATGATTCTCCTTCGATGCAACAGTTTATTTGCAACATATCACATAAAATGCTATGATATATATATATATGGGCTCCATCAAAGATATTATATAAAGATATTTTTTACAAACCACATCACATACTACAGATTTACAAGATGCTGACTTACCAATACGCTATAATCACTATCCTACTGATATGTGGATGCGAAAGGGTTTGTGCTCAAATTTGCCATTAATTTCATACAGCAGCTCTGGTTTTTGTTGGAAGAAAACCAGAGCTCTTAAGACAATGGCAGAAGAGAGCTGAGATGAGTTCGAACTAGATCTGGTCAATTAGGGATGGAACTGAATTTCAAAAGGCATAACTTACACAACAGTCAGCTGCCGTTTTCGAATAAACTGTTATAACACCAAGCTGCCGTGGATATAGGGCATCTGAACCATCCTGCGGTGTATCCAGAAGTTTAGGGCCGAAAACCTGCTTGCATGAGGTGGGGAACTTCTTCTCTGAAGATCTCCTACTGTTCAGATCTCCCTAAAGTTTCTTACTACTTCTATGCATATTCTAACGCTACTACAAGTTTTGTCAATCTTTCAAATGGTTCCTCTTTTGCAGTGAATGGTGGTTGTCATAGAGATAGTGTGAAAATATTTTTGGATAACTAACTACATGGATATGAGGTATGTTGTTCTTCTAAGCTGTGGATTAATCTCATCAAAACCATCCAAAATACTCGCTCTTCCTATGATCGGTATTTCATAATGAGGTAGAGCACCATCCTGCATCCAGATGTCATTGTCTGTGTCAAGCCGAGGTACGACGAAATCACGCAGCGTGTCGAGATATAGGTGGGAATTGACAGTTCCATCAAAGAATACAATACACCAGTCGAACGTACTCCTCCCCGCACACACATTCTTTAGGAAAGGCTGTTGGTCTCCAATACCAGATGAGGGTTCTCAGTGGAGTAGTACACAGCATTGTGTAAATTAACATGAGCATTCAACATAAATGAAGCTTCGTAGGTCCAAATTATTCTGTCTCTGATGTCAATGTCCTCATGCAGTAGCTGCAGTAGTCATTCGCAAAATTCTACACGTCTGTCATAATCGTCATCATTCCTATGATGTAGCAAACGAGGTCGCCAAATTTCCAATTGAATGTCTTTCATTATTCTCCGTAAACTTGTATTTGTAACTTCAAACTTGCACGAACTGCAGATGTTAATGGTGTGTTCTGATAGAAAGTCTTAACATTTTGTTTTTATTTTCATCGGTATTCACATTCTTCCAGCGCCCACTTCTTTTCTTGCTGGCTACTGAACCAGTCTTGTGAAACCTTTTAGCTAAAGCATACGTTGATTGTCGTGATGGAGGAATATCATTAGGAAACTCTTGTGCAAATACTGCAGTTGTACCCGTTGAATTTTTATCGTGTTTCAACCACTGCTCTACTACGAAAATTCGTAGCTGAAGAGTTAATTGTCGCGCCATACCAATATCGGCAACAACCATGAACAGAATGACATAAGAAAAACTAGCTTAACGATGATTAAGCGGTAAAGGGAGAAATAACACAAAAGTAATAGCTAAAAATAGTACAAACGTCATTCTGTTAGAAGATAAGATTAATTCGACAAGATGTAATTGTTACCGTGTTTCTGCTTTTAAATCATTTGGAAATTAGTGTTTACTATTATTAGAAATGGATAAAGCGACTTATCCCTGTGGGTGTATATATATAATACTGTGATACCTCGCAGTACGACTTTAATTCGTTCCATGACCGAAATTGTCTTTAGATTTACTCGTCTTACAAATCCATTTTCCGTATTGAAATTAACTAAAATATAATTAATCCGTTCCAGCTCCAAAAAACACTAAAAATAACTTTTATTGGTTTTAAATAAAAAAAAAGATATGGTTACAAGTAAAATGACAATTAAAAAAAAATACAGAATGCAAAAGTAATATGTAAACTGGTTTTATTAACTGAAGTACCTTAAACATGGGACGACATGTGTACTCGTACTGCGGACTTCCGCTTGTATCTCAAGACAAAAATTCGCACGAGTCTCAGCTCGTACAGCAAATTACTCGTACAATGATGCACTCGTACTGCAAGGTTCTACTGTATTAATAATAATAAAGAGTATGGAGACTTGTACATTCACAAAATTAATATTATAGTCATATACAGCATATTATAATGATCACTGCTGCGACTACTGCAACCTTGCAATATTGTCGGTGCAGCTTCATCAGGGTCTGTCCATTTGGTTGTTCTCGAAATGAACTGGTTGAAGTAAATTTTTGTTACAGTACTGTCGGAGGTTGGGGTGTTGTTATTTTTAGGTATGTGATGCCGACCACAACTTCACCCCAGTTGCTGTCCGAAGTTAAGGTTTGGTCTTAAAATAGGTTACGGTCGTGAATTTTCTTTTTGTAATGTTCTTTGATAGTTGTATGCTAATTTTGATTTCGAATGTAGTGCATGTATTAAAGGGTTCATGTTTACTCATATTCATTTTTTTTGGTTGGGTTGCTCCCTTATTTGTGTTGCATATTGTGTAGGGTGTTCGTTTTTTTATTAGTGATGTTTATTAAATATTTTTATATTTAGGTTATGTTAATATCATTATTTATATTAAACTTAAATATTGATGGATCGTTGGCTAGATAGTGATCCCATTAATGTTGAGTAAAATATTTCAAGGAACTCATACCGCAGCATAATATTTCTGATATAAATTTCACTGCCTCAAACATCATGCGCAGTAATAAATGAATCCAAACCTTATTCTGCAGTAGGCTCTGATAGTTCCCTGAAGGAATGCAGACACCAACTTGTAGCCCCTCTAACTAATATCTGGATAAAATCTTTAGATTCTGGTTATATACCAAAACGTTTCATATCCGAGTCTTAGTCTCTTAGTCTCTTGCAGAAATTTTGGAAAGGGTGGTGGAATGAAGGATAACTGGCATCCTTGTGAGTAACAATCTACGAAATTCTATCCAGTATGGCTTTCAGCGGAGACTGTCTAGCACATTTTTTACAAAACACTTTGATGATATCCTAAAGTTTCGGGAGAGAGCTCGTATACTTTTGTTATGTATCTTGATTTCAGCAAAACCTTCGACAGAATCGGTCACAACATTCTCCTGTAAAATTGTTTCTATTCTTTAATCCGTAAACTACTGCCCTGATTAAAGTATTTCCTGGTGAACAGAATCCAACAAGTTGAGATCAAATAGAATCAACTCAAAAGTCCAGCAAAAGTCTCCAGTGATATTCCGCAGGGGACTGTTTTGGACCCACTTCTTTTCCTAATCTATACAAACGACATCTCAAATGCCATCAAACACAGCAAACTACAAATATTCTCAGATGATTCCAAGCTTCAAAAGGTTATCTGTGGAAAAGACCGAACAAAACTTCATTCTAATCTACATGATCTAAGCCTATAGTCGGACAAACACACAGCAAATAATATGCAGTTAAATAAGGAAAAATTTGAACCCGTGTACATAGGAAAAAGAGAATGCGCTGAAGCAGTCACATTTTCTTTCTTCAGGAGAACTACTCACGGCATCAAATAATATCAGAGACTTTGGAGTAATTAATTGTTAGCTGGAGCGCTCACATCAACCATTAAGTCGATATGGCTTGGAAGATGCGCTCCTGGATTCTCAGATCTTTACGGTCCAGAGAGATGGTTATCTTCATTCCACTTCTTCTCCTCCTTTGAAGGGCCACACTTAGAATACTACTGTCCCCTTGGTTTCCCCATATCAAACAAAAGGTTACGAGAATTAAGTCACCCCAGAGACCAAACGATAAAAATATTAAAGGCATGACTGACCTTAATTACTAAAGGTGCCTTGAAATTTGAAACTTTATTTTCTTATAAATAGCACTATGAGCGCTACATAATTTGCACAATTCAGGCTCACAACACATAAATGCATTCCAGCACAATTACTTTTCCTCAACAGGCCCTGTTTTACGTAACATTATCCGAAAACAAATCAAATTTAAAAAAAGACCTGTCAGTTTCAAATGATCTCTTCAAAGGATACCAGATAAATCATTTATACCTGGATACAGCTTCTGCTACATGAATAGGCCTAGGATTCTATAAATTGGTGCTGTTAAATTAGACATAACCTGGGACAAGTTTCGGATGAAACATACCTAAGTTTATCTAAATTGTATACATACATATATACATACATACATATATACATACATACGTATATATATATATA
>NC_068992.1:29083976-29084479 GCF_001194135.2 Octopus bimaculoides | reverse complement strand
ATATATATGTAATTGCATCAGGTTTTGTTTCTATTATGCTTCGAATATCGACCCTTATTGATGATTAAATCTTATTCATTTGTTTTCATTTTTTTTTTTCGTTGTTCCTTTGTTGATTTCATATATTTATTTATTTATTTACTTATTTATTTATTTTGGAGTTTCCTTTTTGTTTAGTGTAATCGATAGAAAGTTCTGAATTTTACAAATTGGTTTATTGATTATGCTTTGTATTCAAAATCCGACTGTTGTATAGTAGTCCTTTTTTGGGAGTGGGAAGACTATTTTGTTCTGCGTTTTTCTTTTGTTTTGTTTATGGGAGGGGTGCTTTTTGTGACAATGGAATAAGTTGGTTTTAACACTAAATTCTGTTTTGGTTATTTAGGATAGTTTTTTACGATTTAAATTCTTTCTATGGTCTTTAGAAAATACTATGATGCCCACTTACACACGCACTCATAGATACAAAATATATGTGTGTGTGTGTGTGTGTGTGTGTGTGT
>NC_068992.1:29083386-29083721 GCF_001194135.2 Octopus bimaculoides | reverse complement strand
TATATATATATATATATATATATATATATATATATATATATATATATATATATATATATGCACACAAAAAAAGAACGGAAAGGAAGATAGATAGACAAATATGTAATATATCATATATTTATACTTGCATAGATATATACATTGCTAGATATATACGTACATGCGTATATACATGTACACATGTGTATGTATCCTTGTATGTATATGTACGTATCTATTATATATATGTGTGTCTATATATATGGGAGAATATACAAATAATAACAACAGACGAGGACAGGTGGTGTAAATAACAAAAGTATATGTGAATATATATACATATATATATATATATA
>NC_068992.1:29073459-29083306 GCF_001194135.2 Octopus bimaculoides | reverse complement strand
ATATATATGCGTACATGTGTATGCATGTATATATACCAAGTACAATTTACTTAAATGAAATGGAGTTTATGAAAAAATCGTTGTTTCACATATTTACGTCGCTTATATACATTTTCTTTCTATTAAAGACTTCAACTGTGCAGTGCCACATTCAATGGATAAGATACAGTTTGCCTCGGGAAATGAATGACTGAACTAATTAACCGCATCTTTCCTACTTTCTATTTACTTTATACTCTTCATTACCTTTCTCCCATGTATTTTTTCCCCTGGCGCTTTTGAGTTATATATACTGACTCACGTCGCGCATGTAACTATGCATGCACGTATTCCATAAACATTAACAATTTAATATTTGTATCTATGTAAAGGCAGCGAGCTGGCAGAAACGTTAGCACGCCGGGTGAAATGCTTGGCGGTATTTCGTCTCTCTTTACATTCTGAGTTCAAAGTCCACTGAGGACTACTTTACCTTTCATCCTTTCGGGGTCGATAAATTAAGTTCCAGTTGCGTACTAGCGGCCTCCTCCCCAGAAATTTTGGGCCTTGTGCCTAGAGTAGAAAAGAATATTTGTGCATGTATATTTCTACGTATATTCATATATATGTATATATATATATATATATATATATATATATATATATATATATATATATATATATATATATTGATAATATATTCATATCATACAGGCATACTGATACCACATTTGAAGGCATACTCCCACTTCATTTGAATTCTATGTCTAAATACGTACGTGCATACATACATATATCTATAACCATAAAAGAGAGATTTACGTGTGTGTGTGTATGTGTGTGTGCCCGCGAAGAAACAGGCTCTTAGATATGATCCTAATTTAGATTACAGTGAAGATCTTGCTGTAAGAGTAGGCGGGCTATCGCATCAATGTAGATTTTGTTGGGCAAAGAAGTTTACGTGTGAAAGTCCTAGAATGTGTTGCTCTGGAGGCAAGGTTCATAGTCCTCCTTTAAAAGATCCTCCACAGCAATTATTTGACTTGCTAGATAGTTGTACTGCAAAATCAAATCACTTCCTCTCCAACATCCGACGCTACAATTCCACTTTCCAGATGCCATCTGTTGGCGCGACAAAACAAATAGCAAAGGATTTCAGACCACATTCAGAGTTCAAGAGCAGGTGTACCACTTGATAGGGTCGCTTCTGTCATCCAGCGATGACCAGGCCAAATTTCTGCAAATTTACTTTATGAAAAACAACCAGCAGCAGTTAAGGAGACACTGTCAGACTCTGCAGACCATGTTTTTGACCTACAATAATCTGATTCCACAGCTAAAAGCTGCAGTAGAACGGGCACAAATTTCAAATGACTTCTCCCTAACCATAAGAACCGACAAAAACCCGTTGGACAGCACTCACGTCGATACGATGCCCCCACCACTGAAGAGGTCGCCTGTATCTTAGTTGAAGATTAATATGACCACAGGGATATTGTCACATGACAATACATTACGAAGGATTTCTGAAACTTATCGTTCATATGATGCTCTACAGTACCAATCATATTCTGGGAAGTGCAAGACAGCTATCACTTCGGCATACCTCCATCTGACCCACTAACCGGACATAATTATCAAGCAAAGTCTATCACTAGTAATGACTTCTACGCCTTCATGATCATGGTTCGTGAACCGGTCAGTCACTTACTCAAATGTCGTGACCTTTTCCAGCAGTTCATGGTAAACATGTACGCTAAAGTGGAGAGTGAGCGCCTCCTTTATATAAAAAAAATAACCAACAAAACTTAGTGCTGAATCTTACATCCACTTGCGAGATGCTATTGCCAATGATGACGACATTCAAAATGTCGGCCACAGCGTTATTCTCCCGGCTTCCTTAGCGGGGGACCAAGGTAAATGCACGAAAAAGAACAAGACGCTATGACCTATGTTAGAAACATTGGTTCTCCAGACCTTTTCTTACATGCACAAGCAATCCTAAGTGGACTGAAGTTACTGGAAATCTTCTGCCAGGGCAAAATCCCCATCATCGACATGACTTAATCGCAAGGGTTTTCCACATTAAGTTATTGGAATTCATGGATATACTTACAAAGAAAAAGATATCTGGAGAAGTTACCTGTCGAATGCTTACCGTCGAATGGCAGAAACGAGGCCTGCCACATGCGCATATTTTGATAGCAAGGTTCGCAGTGAGAACTATTTTAGCACCGCGGAATGAAAGCGTTGATAAAGTAAACCATGAACTCCTCCACTTCTACCTGGAGGTGCTTCATCGTTTGTCTCCATTGATGCTACCATCGACGAACGTGCCGCTGTTGAGTATCCAGTTGAATTTCCCAACTCTTTACAACCCACAGGACTGCCACCGCATAAGTAGTTTCTAAAGAAAGGTGCACTTATCATGTTCTTGAGGAATTTGAACCCACCACAACCATGCAATGGTACAAGATTGATTATAACTACAATGACAAGTCATGTCCTAGAAGCAACCATTATTGCCGGCTGCCATCGGGGAGAGATTGCATACATTCCACGCATGACTCGTATTCCCTCAAATGTGCCATTTCAGTTCAAGCGCCTCCAGTTCCCAGTGCGATTGTGCTTCGCTATGATAATCAACAAAGCCCAAGGTCAAACTTAAAAAATTGTAGGTCTCAGTTTACAACTACCCTGTTTTTCTCATGGACAACTATATGTCGCATGCTCTCGAGTTAGCAGTGCAGACGACTTGTATATTTATTCTAACAACACTGGACTTACGCAAAACGTAGTTTACCCAGAAGCATTGTCGGCTTCATTTAACATATGTTGAAGTGTGCAGTCTGCCCAAACAGTATAGAGATGGTGCTTTTCACAATGAAGCAGTTTTTTTTTTCCATGTACCTTACTTTCTGCAATACGGATACTTCTACGTTCTCATTCGCCATCCAATTCTTTACAACTGTATGTCTAGGTCATTTGGGGGGCATTTTTAGCATTTCATTCTAATCTGAGCTGCAATTCTACATGTTTTTGGTGACAACAATTTCAGCATTGTTCATTACAAAATGACCGAAAAACATGTTTATAAAAAAGAGTTGTTTGCTTCACGCTGCTCATGTGCCGATTCTACACATAAGAAAGAAACAAATAATACAATGTGGCTGTAGGTTATAACACCCGGGCAACCCTGGGATGCATTGCTAGTGTGCGTGTATATATATATATATATATATATAGTGTGTGTGTGTGTGTATGTATGTATGTATGTATGTATGTATGTACGCATGTGTGAGTATATATGTCTGTATACATATATTCATACATAGCTTAGATTGGTTTCTGCTATTATCGGCCCAGACCATGAGTAACTCAGTAGCACCACCAAGTCTGAATTGTCTTTTGACAATATCGAATGTATCTATGAAATGAGGTTGGGAGTAAAACGAAATGCTTAAATGATCTAAAGAAAGAAATAAAGTTACCTATTGATATGACAAGAATAAGAATACAGATTGTTTGATACAGGAGGAATGGCTGGATGTGAGAGATGCATTTGAAAGGTGGTTAGAGAAATATCAAATTAAATTAATCAGGAGAGGTGCGTAAAGGAGAGAAGATTTTGCTTGATAGATGTAAAGACTGAGTAAATGTCGAAGGTGTGTCAAATTAAGTGTGGATAAACTCTTACAGAGGACAAAATTAGTGGTGAGAGTGGACTAACAAATTAAAGCAGAAATCGTTGTAAGCTTAATAAAGATTTCAAATGTTGGTACAAGGCCAGCAAGTTTGAGCGAAGAGGTTAGTTGATTACATCGACCCCATTGTTCCAATGGTATCTATTCTATCGATTTCAAAATGATGAAAGGAAAGTCGACCTCCGCGGAATTTGAACCCAAAACGTTCGAATTGTCGAAATATCGCTAAGTATTTTTCCAGTGTGCTAACGATTCTGCCTGCTGACCGCCTTGATTAATAAATGCACAATTAAGACTAACAATATTTTCAAAGCTTACACTGGAATAACTTCTCTTTCAAATTTCAGTGTAACTCATACACTCTTTCTAGAACATAAAAAAACTTAGCTTAGGAGTTGAAAGAGATGTCTAAACCTTAGAAACTAATTTGGAAAACTTTGTCAAAAGCCAGCCATCGCCGATAATAAAAAAAAAGCACTCGGACAGCGCAGACCTCCACCAAGCAGCTCATTTCCACCTATATACATGCATGCAGAAAATCGCCCAATTTCCCAAACCAACGTCGGCAAAAACATAACCTCCTTGGCGGAGTAAAAAAAAATAGCACAGCCATATGATTTTTAAAAAGAAACTTTAAAAACAGGAATCATTTGAAGCAGTTATAATATATCAATGACAACAGCAAGCTAGTTTCACCATACAACTAAACAGAAACAACAATTACCTAAAACTTGAGTGATACACGCACATCATGGTCGGAAAAGTAACAGTCAGTTACGGTGACTTGTGGACGCCGATCCTGGTTCACCTAAACATGATCTAGCAGGCTTCCATAGTCGGTGGTGGGTTTTTGGACTAGTTGGTCGAACCCAAACTGGTTCATAGTTGTCAAGATCTCATGGTTAAGGGAATCAATGAGATCCAAGTTGAAATCACCAAGGACAATGGTCATATTATTCCTTGGCAAAGATAAAAGAGGTATCTGTCTACTTACGAAACTAAACCTACCTACCTACTTTACATCTCTCTGTGGTCAGTACAGTATCAATCATCCCTCAAGAGTCCATAGATACGCGAGTAAAATTACTAATAGAGAAACGAAAATAAAACTTTGGAAACACCAACGCCACCATAGGTTACGTGGAAACGATGAACGTGTTTTCAAGGGAGATAGTCAAAGAACGTAACATTGTAATACTTCGTGTAAAGTAAATACAACAAATGAAAAATCCTTCAAGAATCCATAAAAATTCCCGGATCACTACCAAAATGTTATCATCTGTTTCTTGTGTCATTAACAACTTTTCTTGCAAGTTTCATCAAATACCGTTCATAACTTTTTGAGTTATTTTGCACACAGGCGGACAGACGGACAGACGGACAAACCAACGACGATGAAAACATAACCTCCTTCCTTGGCGGAGGTAAAAAATACTTGTGATTTTGTGCACTACAGAGAGCCTGGAATCACCTATCGCCACAGATCTTATCTTGAACCGTATCTTGAACGAAAAAGATACGTTCTTGCATCAACAGAACATTCAGATCCGGTGAGCATTTTCAACCAATTAATAACCCCCATCGATAAATCGTTCTCCTCTGAATTATTTTGACTTTACTCCTCCGTTCCAATGCAATTCATAAAACTCATCAATTATGTATCAAGCATAATTTTCTAGGCACTTTAGTTCTTGAGCTTTGAATATCTGCAAGTATTTATCTATAAGCTTACAATAATTTTATTTTAATTTACTTTCAACATTCACTGCTACCTTTGATTATCTCAAGATTCCTTCCACATACACTTTAATCTTGTTTCTCGTTGGTTTATCTACCTTTACCTTTATCTCTACATTTGCAATCCTTATAATATTCAGAATTTTACATTCTTTACATATCTCCCATAATTCACTTTTATCAGTTCTTTAAATACCATTCTAATCATTAGTACATCACAGCCAGCTGGAATCTATTTCTATTATCTTTATGTCACATAATTTCTATTATTTCGCCGTGTCATTTTGTAAATTCAGTTCTTTATAGCATTTTAAAATACTTTTCATTCTCTTTTTATTGCTTCCTCAATTAACTGATATAGCATTGAATTTATCAAGATTTTAAATATTAATACACCAGATTATTTTATTATGTTTTTACTCCGGTTTCATCTTATTTTATAAACATAAATTAAATTGAATAACCACTTAAAATTAAAGTAGTTGTCATTATTAATCAAATATGTATATTCTGCTTATTCTTTTTAGACCTTAATTTATCTTACTTGAAAATAACTCATTGCACACATCATAAAATAATCAACATATTTTAGTTATTTTGTGTTAACTCTAACACTACCTCTTCTCCCTATTTGAATCCCAATTAGTCTATTTGCCCAGCAGAAGCTAGTCGACCCTGGCAGAATCGCTAGCAAGCCGGGCAAACTGTATAGCAGTATTTCGTCTGGCGTTACGTTCTGAGTTCAAATTCCACCGAGGTTGACTTTGGCTTTCATCTTTTCGGGATCGATAAATTAAGTACCAGTTACGCACTGGGGTCGATGTAATCGACTTAATCACTTTGTCCTTGTTTGTCCCCTCTGTGTTTAGCCCCTTGTGGGCCAGAAAGAGATAAGAAACTAGTCGACCCTGCATTTAATATTATTGCTTTTTACCCATTGTCAAGGAATACTATGTATACTTCACTTCCATTTCGCATTTACTTAAACTGTGCATATTGTTTCCTTCATATTATAGTCTAATTCTCCAAGGAATAACTTTGGTATCAGAATATATCCATTCCTCTCATTACAATAACATATAGCATCCGACTTAAGCTATAATTAGTAGCAAATCTGTTTCTTATTTATTTCTCCTAACATCTATTAGCACCGTTTAATCTCCCTTTATTTCATATATCTCCGTTTATTTCATACTTTTATATACGAATCAGAGTATCCTGAACAGTGATTCCGAAGCATTCTTAGCTTACTTCACTTCAGTCCTTAACATCTATCAGAATGCGCATAAATTTATTCATTTTTATGTACTTCATGATCTTATCGTCTTTTTCCTTCTTTAAATTATTCCACAGTCATTACTTGATAGTAGTTTTCTAACATCTGTTCCACTGATCTCGAATGATGAAATTCTTTCTGCTACACTTTTCTCTGTACTTTTTCTATGCTTCTTGACACTATAAATTTCTGAATTTCTTTCATTTGCCCACTGTTTGACAAATTCACCTTTTGAAATAAAGCAAATAAACTATTCATAAATTTTGTTTTCTATTAAACCCTGAAAATGTGTGTGTGTGCGTGTTTATGTGTACATGGATGTATGTATATATGTAGGTAGGTAGGTAGGTAGGTAGATTGGTAGGTAGGTAGGTGGGTAGGTAGGCATCTGTGTGTCTACGGACTCATGCATATATATTCGTGTATGCACAATTTATATTATATATATATATATATATATATATATATATATATATATATATATATATACATACATATATTATTACATGACAAAGGCTGCGAAACTGCCGTAATTCTACGGATATCGAGTGATGAAATAAATATATTCACCTTTCATACCTCCTGGCTTTTTTTGGTATATACACTCCTCATGAAAAATTTCAAAGATGTATGTACATATATATATATATATATATATAGCTTTAAGCAATGGCGAATTATAAACAAATATGTTAAGCGTAATAATTTTACTCAAGTATATGATTACCATCGAAAATATGTGCCATCGCTAATATGAGATGAGCTAATCACTCTCCATTCGGGGAGTGTTCAGATATTTAGGAATACTTATTTAGGACCACCGCTGCTCACCCTTCATGGGGAGAAGTTACCGGAAACATTTCCTAAAAACTATGTAACCCACTTAAATGTGACTGAAAATGCGGATCTTGAAGATTCATCCATTAGTGGATACACTAGTAAAACGAAAATGAGAATATTGTTAATTATTGATTTCAAATTTTGGCACAAGACCAGCAATTTCGGGGAGGAGTAAGTCGATTGCATCGACCCCCAGTACTTGACTGGTACTTCCTTTATCGATCCCGAAAGGCTGAAAGGTAAAATCGACCTCGGTAGAATTTGAATACAGAACGTGAAGACGGACGAAATGCCGATAGGCATTTAACCCTGCGTGCTAACGATCCTGCAAGCTCGTCGCCTTTGGTATTGTTAATTATTGAAATTTGTATTGTGATGACCTTACCTGACCATAAATGTTCATAATGATCTGAAAGACGAACAGCTCGTGTCTCATGTGAATTTTGAAATTACAATGTAGATATTGCCAGAATAGCTTGAGCAAACAATCTAATGTAGAAATACAAAGATTGCGCCTTCTTTTAGAAAGGAAATCAACTACACATGGAATTTAAAATTTTATTAATTTCTGTGAGTGAACATCTTAACTTCGAATATCTTTCTTTTAGTTTATCTCTATGATTTATGCTTATGCTTCAACAATTATGGATATTAAAAAAAAAACATAGTCGTCACTTCATGTAGTCTTACATTCTTTTGTACACAAAAAATTTATTCTACTTGAGACTCTAATGCTCCTATTGGGACATGGTGTATTTAAATACAATGGAAATGGGCTGCTACTTCTGAAATTTTGGGAGTCGAATTCATTGATAATTAGCAAAACTACAAGGATGCATCTCTGTTCAGAAATTGAAATCTAATTGATTTGTTATTACGCGAAAACAAGATATATCAGCTGTAAAGTGTAGTAAATTAATACAATCTACTGATGTCTCACTAATCACAAAATGGTTCTAACGAAATTAAAGATTAAAATAAAACATTCACTCAAACTCTATCATACCGCTTGAAATAGAATATTAAACCTCTTTCAGACTTATGTTACTAACAATTATTGGACAACCTTAAACAAAATATTTTGTAATCAATCAGTTTATGAAATCTCAACTGAAGAGGAGTGGAGTATTTTTAAATCAGTAGTACTTGATACTGCAGGCGAAAATAGTGGCTCACTTCAAAAATAGAAACTTGATTAGTTTGATGAAAGCGACAATACAATAAAAGGACAGACTAAAAAAAAATGCGAAAGCTAAACTTTGACAAAAAGAGCAATCTGAATTCCAAAGTCAGAAGACAGATTTTATTTTGAAATCAAATCAGAAGCGCAATGGAGATTTAGATATATGCAGAATCAATAGTAGTTTGACAGAGCCAAAGAAATACTAGACTACGAAAACTAGAATCAATCAAGATATATCTTCCAATTTACTGAAAATGTTTTTTGGCCCACAAAAATAAGAACATTGCCATTTAAATTGGCAGATGGAAATCTAACTTTAATCGAAGAAGATTGTATACATGAAGAGATGGCAAGATTGTCTCAAAGCTTTGCTTAATCGTTCGTCAAATGTATCACCTGAGTGCATTAACAAAATTTCACAGCAAAACTTTTCTGTATATCCGGATATTGCTCCCCCACTACCAAAACAAATATGCTGGAATGGATGAAATTCAAGCGGAATTTGTCAGATATGACAGTCATTCTTCCTCATTAGGATTCATCATCTCATTCAATCTTGAGAACAAGATGAACTAATTATAGATTTCATAATGAATGTGCACAATGTAGAGACTATTGAGGTATCTCCCGCCTCTCATTTTCTAGAAAAATTTTCTCAAAGCGTCTTCTTAATTGAATGAATTCTTCCCCAGAAAGCTGATGTAGATTTCGATCAGCTTCTGAAATTATCAATATGGTCTTTACCTTGCAACAGACCCAGGAAAAGCGTTCAGAACAAAGTCCTCCTCTCAATACTGTTTCCTAAGATGTGGGCAAATGCCAGTCTTTTCTTGATGAGGAGAACCAGACTTATTGCAATATCTTCATGTGATTTGTTACCGGTTACATATCCGTTACTTTTTCGAAATTTCACCTACAATTTATGATTATAATAATTATTACGTAACAACGAGCTTCCTGAAACCGCTATCGAGTTATGCAATTACATTTTTATCTTATTTTGTACATATAATGTGCATATATGTAAATATAATTATATCAAGCCTGTGTTTATCTCCATTTCTATATATACATATATATATATATATATATATATATATACACACACACACACATACACATATATAT
>NC_068992.1:29072676-29073449 GCF_001194135.2 Octopus bimaculoides | reverse complement strand
AAGAGATTTACAAGCATACCGGTTTCGTAATAATACTATTCATTGCTTTGAGTATACACCGATTTCTGAACGGTGTCAAGCCTATTAGTCCCTTACTAAAAAGATTATTGTAAGGGAGGTAAGTAGTTCTGGATTTGGTGCAATTAGGGTAATCTGGATTTGTAGTGTGAATGGTGTATGGGATGTATGGGGGTTAGTGATATGAAATGGAAGATTAGTGGTGTTCTATATGATGTTATGTGTTTATATTTAGTTGAGGAAGATATTCATTAGTGAAAAATGCCTCTTTATTCATTCTTTGTTGTATAGATGTGTTCTGTGAATATTGATAGAAGGGAAAAATTTGGAAATTAGGGTTAAGATTCCTCGCACACCTTTCTATGTGTCCACTGACCTGTAGCTGTCTGTAATGTGGGTGGTGGATTTGTTCTTTGTGGAGAGTAGTTCTTCTTCGGAGTGATATTCCAACAAAGAATGAATAAAGAGGCATTTTTCATTAATAAATATCTTCCTCAACTAAATATAAACACATAACATCATATAGAAAACCATACATCCCATACACCATTCACACTACAAATCCAGATTACCCTAATTGCACCAAATCTAGAATACCCTAATTGCACCAAATCCACAACTACTTACCTCCCTTACACATAATCTTTTTACTAAGGGACTAATAGACTTGACACCGTTCAGAAATCGGTGTATACTCAAAGCAATGAATAGTATTATTACGAAACCGGTATGCTTGTAAATCTCTTTAATAATTC
>NC_068992.1:29070421-29072419 GCF_001194135.2 Octopus bimaculoides | reverse complement strand
TATATATATATATATATATATATGTGTGTGTATATATATATCGTTACTTTTCATAAAAAGCCTTACCCTCTTTTTGATTTTCAATGTGCATTTTCTCTTATTTTTCTGCTTACTTTCCTCTTACATTTCCACGGGTAGTTTCTATTTTGTTTTTTTAACATATTTCTATCATATATATATATATATATCATATGTAATTTGTGAATTAGTGACCGAATATTAGCGGGGAAGCTATGAACTCCGAAATTCACCCTGAAGGATGATAAATTTGATTTCTACAGCAATCGTTTGAGGTAAGAGGACTCCAATATGGGTTCTACAATCAGTAAATGCATCTTATATCGAAGAGTTGATCTTCGGTATTGACTAATTTTATTCTTATAGCTGAATATAGGATAAAAATTCTGCTTATAAATCATCTTTAATGGTGAGCCGTTCATTGACTTTTAGTGCCAAATTTTGAGTAGTGGAATTTTTAAATGAAGCCCACAATCTTTCGATAAGGTTCTATTATTCATTCCATGAGTCTAATGAGATTAATAGATTCTGTCAAATTCCAAAGGAATAAAATAAAATAATTTAGTTAAAAATATTTCATGAGTGAGATATTTAGGTACCAGACGGCATATGAAAATGATGTACTAAGAAGTAGCAGGGTTAGGGTTAGGGTTAGGGTTTTTATATAAAAGATAAGGAAAGGTTAGGATAAAGTTTGTAAGATAAAACGATAAAATATAGCCGCAGATACCTGAAACAATATAACTTATCGTTTATTGCTGTTTTTAAGAAACTTTACTTTTGCTCACGTATCTAATTAACTTTGGATGAGGCATGAATGTCATGAATCCCCTTCTTTAATCTAAGTTTAGTAGAGCATTCCCTGCAGATAGTGTCTCCAAATTGTTTCTAATTCACGTTGCATTAAAATCATTTTAATTACCAATTAAGTTTCTATAATCATTAAATGTGCTTTAAGCCATTTAATGTTAATTATTAAATGGATAATGTCCCTGAATTATTGAAGTATATGTATCTATGTATTTGTGTATGTCCATATATGTAAATGCATATATGTATGCGTGTATGTTAATCCACATATATGTTAATATATAAATGCGTGTATGTGTGTGCATGTGTGTGTGTGTGTGTGTGTGTGCGTGTGTGTGTACGCTTTGTGTAGAAACAAAGGAAAGGTGAGCTCAACTCATAGTTTAGAATTCCTATTAATTGAAAAACAGAGAATTCACTTCAGCGCTGATGATGGCTTCAAAGAGTCATATACATAAGTTTTGTTACCGTGATTGTTCACAGGAATTTTGTGAAACACGTCGAGAGGTGTGAGTTCCAGAATTGCACCTGTAAAATCGGTAACCTTTAGTCACATGACTGAACTTGCTGGTCAGTTGACCCGATTCTCCGGTCACATAATTGTATAGAGTGCGCAGAAGAAATTCTGGGTTTTCAGGCCACCAAACAGACTGGAACTAGCTTAGTCTATTCTTAAAGGTAACAAAAGAAAAGACTGTAAAAACATCAACTTTCAGCGGCTGAGTTGCCTTCTCCTACCACACCCAAACACTCATATGTCTGTCTATGTTTGTACGTAGATATGTATAGATATCTGTGTGTATGTGTGTATATATACATACATATATATATATATATATATATAATCATAAATGTATAGGGATTGACAGTAACCTGCTTCTCCAACATACTGAGAATTCAGAAATAGCAGTCAAAGAACTACTGATTTCAAAACTACAAATTATTACTCCAGATTGATAGCGATATTTTTGATACACACAGAACAAAAAACAATAGAGAAGAGTAAAAAAACACTTGCCTTTAGTTAATTTAGTACAATTGTTTCACAGTTAAGAGTACATAATACTCTATTCTGATCTTCAGCTAAATATTCTAATAAATTTGTTAATGTCTAAATAACTCACGTTAATTTTGACCATGTGAACATCAATACCACGTGAGGAAGACGTT
>NC_068992.1:29066954-29069048 GCF_001194135.2 Octopus bimaculoides | reverse complement strand
AGAGAGAGAGAGAGAGAGAGAGAGAGAGAGAGAGAGAGAGAGAGAGAGAGACAGAGAAAGAGAGAGAGCGAACAAGGCTATTTTATTCCACACGGAATAAATATATGAAAATATATATATGAAAAACAGAAGTTGAAAATGCGCTGAGAAAAGTTAAAATATTTTTCATTATTATAGTTAAAAATTAACTGGTTTCATAATTTACATTGATTTTCAAAAATTTGAAATAGAAAAACGTGACTTATGTCGCAGCTGGTTTGCTTCTTACTAGTGTTTGAAGCTGCTTTATTTCTATAGGGAGTTCATGGCTCAAATTAGTATATGCTTTGAAAGGGCTTGATTGGTGGAGGATAGTCACATGACAGGTCTTAGAAATTTTTGTAGGTTCCCTGCTATGTCCGTGTGTTAGTATCAAGTGACAATGTTTAGCGTCTTGAGTTAAGGCTGACACGGTTGACTGAACAAGTCTAGTGGTAGTACTACACAATCAATGCTCTGAAGTGTTTGTAGAGAATGAACACGTGATTGAGTTTAGAACATTCTGTACGTCTCCTGCTACGACCGTGCGTTAATGTCACGTGGCAGTATATTTTACTCCTAAAATGAAGGCCGACACGGTTGAGTAAATATGTTTAGTTACAATCAAAGTACTCCAAATTCAATGTGTCTGGTGAGGAGTTGTTTGTATGTAGTCCTCCAGCAGCTAAAGTTTAAGTTGTTAACTGTATAGATCCATCGTGTTAAGTAGCTAAACATTGTCGCTTGATACTAACGCACTGACGTAGCGGGGAATCTACAAAAATTTCTAAGACCAGTCATGTGACTATCTTCTATCAATCAAACCCTATTCAAAGCATATTCTAATTTCAGCCATGAACTCCCTATAAAAATAGGGCAAGCTTCAAACACTAGTCAGATGCAAAACAACTGCGACATGAGCCACGTCTTTCTATTTCAAATTTTTGAAAATCAATACAAACTGTGAAACCGATTAAATTTTTAAATATAATGATAAAAAATATTTTAACTATTCTCAGTGCATTTTCAAGTTTTTCTTTACATTATTTACACTTGACGGATATTTGTCCTCATCTTGTTTGTTTTTAACACATCGTTTCGGCTGATACACCCTCCAGCCTTCGTCAGGTGTCTTGGGGAAATTTCGAACCTGGGCTATCATTCCTAAGGTATTTTTTGATGTTGTTGTTGTTGTTATTATTATTATTATTATTATTCAGGTCACCACCTGGAATCGAACTCGGAATCTTGGGGTTAGTAGTCCGCGCTCTTAACCACTACGTCATATGGCGTAGTGTCTTCAAACAAGATGAGGACAAATATCCGTCAAATGTAAATAATGTACATAATTCCTCACCTCTTAAATATAGAATTCTATTTTTTCTGTTTTTCATTTATATATATATATATATATATATATATATAATCCAATGAAGAGAAGAAGACAAAGAAAATTCTTTAACACATCTTTAATTATAAGTTATAATTGTTTCTGTACCATCTCTATTTGCAACGCCAGTTCACGCAAAAATTCTAAATGAAAATTCACGTAATGTTTTCGGTTTAGACATTAGAGATGCACTTCATCAGACTTGCATGAAAGGTGTGTTGTCACATTGTGCGTCCTTCAGACATTGTTGTTTGGCATATATCGGGAGAAAATAAAAAGAAAAAAAATGTTAAGTATGGATTTGGGATGTGTAAGTAGAGTAGGTACTATGTAGTGGTGGGGAATAAAGAGGCGGATTACACATAAGAAGAGGAAGGATAAGGGGAAGGGGTGGAGGAAAATGAGTGGAAGAAGACGAAAGTGAAGGAAGAAAAGAAGAAGAGGAAGAAAAATACATACACATACATACACATATCTACCTACATACATAGGCACGCACACACACACACACACACACACATACACACATCGCTGACCACGACATTTAAATTTTTTTCTCCTTGTTTTTCTCCTTATTTCTTTTTGTTGAAGAGCGTAGCTCGAAACGTTAAAGACTTCCTCTATTCCCGAGCGTTAAACTAATACATCCTTTTGTTGTTTACACCACCTGTCCTCGTCTGTTGTTT
>NC_068992.1:29065249-29066843 GCF_001194135.2 Octopus bimaculoides | reverse complement strand
CAGCCACACTTAAGTGGCAATATACTACACTTTATCGTGCAGTTACTGTTAATACTTCACTTAGAGAATTAACATATATATATATATATATATATATACAGTGCGATTTAACACGGGCTCCCTTGACGACAATTTAACTTCCATTTGACTAAGGTAGCTAGCGGTTTACCTCTCGTTTGGTAATTACTACTTCCTGGATATGTAGCCTGGATTTTTATCTACTCCATTCCCTAAATGTGAATTTTTATTCGCATACACAGAAACCCCAGATGCTAAATGTGAACTATAACATAATTTTTTTCAGCTTATTAAACTTCGATATGGGAAACATTTCCAACCTTCTGCTTCAATAAATCACTATTGTTCTTCAAATTTTATTTTTTATACTTTCTACGGATTGTTCAAAACTTACTAACTTCCGACACCTTGATCCTTGAATCTTGCATTTATGCATATTTTTATTTATATTTTTGCAAAAAATAGATGACACAGTCATAATATTTGAAGGTAAGCTTTTCATAAAAGTTATTAACTACTTTAAAAAGTCTTAGAAAAATAAAAGGATACGAACGTTTTGGAATGAATTCTTCATATTGTGTGTGTCAGCGGTTTCGTCATTTCATTTTTCAAACCCACGTATAATGGAGCAATCTGTATAAAGAGAGTTATCTTTAACAGTGATGTTGAGTATTTCCGGTTTACTTTCGGATTTAGAATTCTTACAAAATATTCTTATTTGCCTTTCGTAGTTAATCACTTTTTACATTGAATGGGGGAATGTTTTGATTTTTCCACATAAAATGAATGTCTATGAGGAATATTTCTAAAAGACGAATTCTTAATTTGTTGTTTATGCACTCACTCTCACATGAAGAATTTAATTTTGATCCTGTTAGACCGATGTAGCTCTCATTGCATTGGTAGCATGTGAAGCAGAAGATGATATTTTTTGTTTTGCAATTTATGATTGCATTAAACTTCAATTTCTTCTCATTCTTGAATCTGCTGATCGTTCCCTGATCAACTTTTATCTACATTATTTCTTCTTCATATGAATTTCACCTTTCTTTGGAGTCTTTTGAGATTTGGTCTTGTCTTTGGCCGATGACAATTTGTGATTCTTGAATTATTTTTCGGTGAGTTGATAAAACTTTTGAGATTGATAGATCTATGGTAGGTAGGCAAACAGACTGACAGATAAGCTGGCAGACAAATAGATAACATAAATGTTGTTGTTGTTGTTGGACTCCGTCGCTTACGACGTCGAGGGTTCCAGTTGATCCGATCAACGGAACAGCCTGCTCGTGAAATTAACGTGCAAGTGGCTGAGCACTCCACAGACACGTGTACCTTTAACGTAGTTCTCGGGGATATTCAGCGTGACACAGTGTGACAAGGCTGACCCTTTGAATTACAGGCACAACAGAAACAGGAAGTAAGAGTGAGAGAAAGTTGTGGTGGAAGAGTACAGCAGGGTTCGCCACCATCTCCTGCCGGAGCCTCGTGGGGCTGTTTCGCTCAATAAACACTCACAACGCCCGGTCTGGGAATCGAAACCGCGATTCCGTGACCGCGAGTCCACTGCCCTAACCAC
>NC_068992.1:29063134-29064826 GCF_001194135.2 Octopus bimaculoides | reverse complement strand
TGTGTGTGTGTGTGTGTGTGTGTGTGTGTGTGTGTGTGTGTGTGTGTGTGTGTGAGTGTGTGTGTGTGTGCGCGTGCGTGTGTGTGTGTGTGTGTGTGCGTGCGTGTGTTTGTGTTCATCAAAAGAGGAATGGAAGGTCTTTTCCAAGCTTTAGGACTATAAGGCTGAGATTGCTTCATCTGTTCCCCTAGTGGCTCACTATATGCTGGACAGTCTGGCCGCCGTCTAGCTGATAGACGTGAAACATTTATGAGAAATTCACCTCCAAAAATGAACACCGTCGCCCGTCATTTCTGTTTGACCAACCACTCCACCGAATACCTCACTGCCTTCGGCCTGGGCTTAAAGTACAGACCCACAACCTCTAGACTTCTCCAGGAGCAACGGTATATTTTCTGACTATGAACTCATACACCGGTTGGACTTGACATCCCCTCTCCGTCTTGTAAAGGATTCCAACTTTCTTTTCTCTATCATTCGCTCTCATTCTCTTTTCCTCTGCTGAGCTCCTTAGATTCACACTCTCACACTAAACACTCAGACAAAAACAAACACATATACTACCATCATACGTAGCACTCCCAAATATACACATACATTACACGCAGCCCACAAATAAAAAGTCACATATATACTTCACACAAACAAGTTTCTCACACAGAGACACACTCTCATACACACACAAACACATGCACACACGTACACACTCCTGAACTCAATAGCCATTTTTGTACTCTCGCCATTCTCTATCTTATTCCAGCTTCCGATCATTTATTTTTCGGCGCTTTCCCCTTTTTTACTCCTCCCTAGATTTTTACCTCTTTCCGACGAAGAGCCATGCGCGAAACATCATTCTAACTCCTATTTTGTCACCTAAAACTTTCACTGAGCATCAATCACTGTGTACGCCTAATTGATTTTTGTTCTTTTTACCTCTTATTATTTTGATTTGCCTATATATATATATATATATATATATATATATATATATATATATACATTCAACAGTAATTAACATTACATAGCTAAAAGCGTATGAAATGATTAAATAAGATAAAATGATTAAATGTGAGTGTATGTATATACATGCATGTTTGTCTATAAATCTATATACACATATACATTCACATATACATATATACGCATGCACACGCATATGTTAGTGTCTATATATGTATCTTGTAGTGTTCAAAAGCGGATTTTCTTAATTCGTTTTGACCACTTATCTCATAACTTCCAATCTACGTTGTTAGCTCAGCGGGGCGATCTTTGCAAATCACACCCGCAAATTATTTCTACTTCTCATTGAAATAAATTCATTTTAATTGCCATTTAAGCTGACTAAAATCTTAATTAACCCTTGCGTATGCTTTCAGCTATTTAATGTTAATTAACATGTAGATAGTATCCTATCCATCTGTGTGTGTGTGTGTGTGTGTGTGCGTATGTGTGTGTATATGAGATTGCGTATATGTGTATAGACGATTATACATGTTGGTATATATCGAAGTACGTAAGTTCATATAACTGCTTGCGTATGTGTTTATGTGTGTGGGTGTGCGCGTGCGCATGTGTAAGTCTAGACAGTTACGTGTTACTAACTGAAGAAAAAGAGGACTCAATACTTATAATATTGAGTGTATCATTTAACGGAAACAGTGGATATCAATATCTATATATATATATATATAT
>NC_068992.1:29056596-29062573 GCF_001194135.2 Octopus bimaculoides | reverse complement strand
ACGACAATATGAGTCTTCAAAGACAGTTGTTCCCATAAATTCTAAAATATAATTTAGGATTTATGGAGGGCCAAAGTTGGGAACAAAAACATGACAGTGGAGACACACAAGGAAACCGAACGGAAACAAACATTTTCTGAACAGTTGTTGTGTATCTGTCTATCTATACGTGTGTGTGTGTGTGTGTGTGTGTGTGTGTGTGTGTGTGTGTGTGTGTGCGTGCGTGTGTGTGGATGCATAGCTTAGTGGTTAGTGTGTTTCATGTATTATTTTCGATTCCCTCCCGGGCGTTACATTCTGTTCGTGAGCAACATTTCGTTTCTCGTTGCTCTGATATCACTTAGACATCTGACGTGTAGTACACCCTGCACCTATACAAGCAACGTTGATTTAAGGAAGAGGCAAGCTAATGTGATCACTATATAAACTAATCACCTGTGCATGTTGTTCACCAAGATATTACGGTACTTTCACCTGTCGTTTACAACAGATGGGTTTACGATATACCCATATATATGTATATACAAATAATTACACAGGTTGGCTGAGGTTCACTACAACTGTTTCAGAGACGCTCTTTATTGATGAACAAAACAATTTAATCATGTAAAAACTGGTTTCTTCAGGTGGATCAAGAATAAAATATAAATTTTAGGTTTTTAACACAAATAGTATATAATGCGTATTGACCCTCATACATATGTACTTATGTATGTATGTATGTATGTATGTATGTATGTATGTATATATGCATGCAAAATCCGATAAAGATGAAAATACAAGGAACGAAAATATCCTCACACAACTTAAAGAGATCTCTTGTAAGCTCTCTCTATCCAGACCTAAAAAAATCGAAGAATTTCAGAGTTATACAAAAGAAATTTGTGTAGTGAGTAGACAGTGATTATCTATACTCTTACCAAACATGTAACATAATAGAGACGGCAACTCCACAGAACACGGAACAAAATTTAAACTCGAATCAAGGAATCAACATTACCGATCTGGATCAGCAAATATACTCGATCAAACACAGTTTAAATTATATCTAGAATGAGAACCTCACAACCCGAAAATCTGGGTTCATGTATTTGTTAAGGAACAATTTCAAAGCAAATATATATGAAAATTGATTAAATACAACTCCAGTGAGTCTTCCCCGAACATTTCAAACAAAACCACTCAAAAATGAACCGGAAGAACAAACGAAACTCAGATGAAGGATGGTTATAGAAAAATGATAAATGGAAATTCACCTATTGCGTCTTAGAGCCAGCATAAATGAAGAAAAAGTCAAGTTTGTTGACGAATATATGGAAATGTAAATTTCTAAAATGTCCGAAGGCATTCTTTTTGAAAACACTTTTAAACTCCTGAGAGAACAATGTTTAAGTGAAGAATCGATATCGCTTTGACGTTGGGAAAGGAACGCTGTCCGGTTTAATAGATACGAAAAAGATCTTCAAACAGAAAATAATGCTAATTCATTTCTGTGGAAAATTGAAGCAGACCAGTTTTACTCACAAACGACCAAACAAGCATCGAAAATTAAGAATTATACCCATCAAAGATTTGCAAGACACAACCCCAATTTCAGGTTCTTCAATCAACAAAATAAACCCACTAGGAGATTCTCTAATTCCTCTCCACCATATCAGAACATCTTACAAAACTGGATATTTCAATACACACAAAAACCTCTAATTAACACAAGAGAAACTACCCTAGACATGAACAGCCTCTATACAGAAATACAAATGATAACAATTATTCCAGAAAATGGAAAGAAACGGAGCATATGACCACAGACTTAGAAACACAACCAGAATAACATTCTCATAAACCAACACGAAAAAGGCTTAACTAATATAGATTTTCTAATCATATAGCCACAATTAGTTCCTTCTGCGGCCAAAACCACCTTCTTCCCAAAATCCACAAAATTAAAATAATTAATGATACTTGCAACGAATCACTCTCAGTCTGCATAAGATTACCCTTTCTGAAGGATCACAAATTAAAACTGATTGCAGCAGACCCAGCTTGGGAAACTCACGGGCTTAGCAACTTCCTTGACATACTCTTGAAATCTCTCTTAAAATTTACACCTAGTCTTATAAGGATGACCTAGACCTGTTAAACAATCTCTTGCAAAAAGTTAACAGGGATACCATAATCCTTTCATTTGATTTAATAAATTTTTATACAACCATCCTACACGGGTACAAACTAGAGACAATAACTTTTTGGCAAAGGAAATTCCTTGATGAAATTCCAGACCGAATTTATCAAAAATTAATCTCAGAAGGATTGAAACTTACCCTTCAAAGCAACTTCATTTTCGAGAAAGACACCTACAAACAAATATCTGGAATTGTGATGGGTACGACGGTTACCCCCAACATACACCAGCTTAGTTATGGCTTATATAGAAGTACAAATGTATGAACATGCCAAAAGAGAGTACGGTATTAACTTTATCTTATCTGGTGAGAAGTTGGAAACGATACTTTGGTGACCTACCTTTATTCAATGGACATACAACTTAGATGAAATCAATGACTTAAAATTCCTACTCAATAGCATAACATTTTCAGTTCCCCATAGCATTTGACCATAGCCTACTACCCTTCTTAGAAATTTTGATTATTAAGAATGACTCAAACATAGAAACCATCTACTACAAACCAATTATTGTCTTCATGCTATCCAAAACATATCAAATCCGATATTCCATTTAAACTTGCTGGAAAACTCTGAACAATTGTTTCCAGTCCGAATATTCAAAATAAGAACTCCTTGAAATAAAACAAGCACTACATGATGTAAAGTACCCGTCTACACTAATAGGGAATAGAACAGAATGCGTCAAAGCAGTAAACACTGAAGAATTAAGAAAAGCCAAAATCAGTTTAGATACACCCAATCAGCATTATCCATCAAAACATATCGTTATTGAGCCAAGATCCAAAAATGGAAAAAGGCACCTGAACCATACAAAATAATCAAATGCCAGAGCTAATTAAAGTCCCTAAAAAAACTTACCAATGCGAAACTACCAACAATAAACTCAACTCTAACAGTTCAAAAGTGTGACCGATCCAATTGTAGAACTTTATTGAGGACACAGCTTGTAAATTTAGACTAGGACAAGTATTTTTATCCACGTAATCAGTGAACTTTCCAATGTTTATGAATTTTCAAATATTTCATGTTTTAACATGATCTTAATATTGTTACATTTATATAGTTTGCACGTGAGCTAATGTCGTTATATTATTTGTCTAAACTTGTTTAGTTTGAAGATATATCAACAAATGGAAAAATGAAAATGTTATTTGCGGACTTAGTAAGGATCAAAAGTTATGTATCTCATATGTGTCTAACCTGCGAAGTGAGAAAGCGTGCATAGGATTTCAGTTATTGCACGCAATTCTTAGCATATTACAATCAATGATATCTTTATCATTTACTTTTTACTTGTTTAAGTAAATGGAATGTGGATATGCTGGGGCACCGCTCTGAAGGCTTTAACCCAGCGAATCTACATCACTAATTATCTTTAAAGCAAGCTACTTATTTTGTTGGTTGCTTTTGCCGCACGACTAAGTTACAGGGTGGTAAACAGCGATTGTCGAGCGATGGCAGAAAACAAACCCTACATATAGAGAGAGAGGGGGAGGAAGAGGGTGCGATGCGTAAATTGTCACCATTTAAAATTTTTAATTTCGCGAATTGTTTGTTTTGGGTTTTGTCGACTACACAGTATAGTAGTGTCAATTGGGCACCGTCTTTGAGAAAAACAGCACCATGACGCAATTCACTCTGCCAGAAAATATAAGGACACAGATAGTGTGTCGTATAGCGAGCTGGAGATGATGTTTCCCGGGGTTAAATAACAGTAACATTCTACTGCCACATTATGTTGGCAAATAATCTTTATTCTAGAGTACTGTTACTGAATGTCTCTCGTTGAGAGATTTACAAATACAAATTCTGTTCTATTTCATCAGTGATTGTTTGTCAGTTTGAAACAAGATTTTAGCAGCGCCACCTCTAGCCGAACAGTTATTCTGTGCTGATAAACAGAAATAACCCAGAAATCGTGATACACAGACGTTGTTTTGTGCGGAGTGGGGATATTAAACACCCTTGTTCGAAAATGTAAGGACGCAGATAGTGTGTCGTATTACCAGCTGGCAACGATGTTTCCTGGGGCTAAATAGCAGTAACATTCCACTGCCACATTATGTTGGCAAATAATGTTTACTGTGTGTGTGTGTGTGTGTGTGTGTGTGTGTGTGTGTCATTATTCAGTTTATTTCAAAATTTATTGCCAATAGAGAAAGAACCGGTTTCTAACCTAGATCCAAGGTTCCTTCATTGGAATTTCAACATCAACAACAGGATATTTTGTTTGTTTGTATGTATGTATGTGTGTGTGTATGTATGTGTGTGTGTAGGTATGTATTTGCAGATTTGTACGTGTTATGTATGTATTCTCATGCATATAGTTACATATCCTAGACATGCTCATAAATATTTAAATGATAACCTTCTGGAAAGTTTTACAGATTTGTACTGTTCCAGTGATGAATTGGATCTATCGTCTTCGAATTAGCTTTCTCCTTCCTGGTTTGAGAAGCCTAATTTCTCAAGATTGGTATTTAGTCAGGATGTTACATATCTCAGGGTCCCAATAATTACAGGTATAAACCTGGACTTGTAATCTAGAAAGAGTAACTGCAGATTTCTCAATAGTTCAGCATAGGTGTTCTCTTTCTCACTGATATTCAGCTTTACATTAACATCCGCTGGGCAGTTAATTTACACAACTGTGCACAGTTTCTCGTCTCAATCTCAAATCATTATATCAGGGCTGTTGGGCTTAGATTTTATTGAGGTCTTCACTGATATATTCCACTAGTATTCTTTTTTATTATGAGTAGCTATGGCTTCTACCATGTTTTTATTTCTTTGTCCTCTGGATTATTCTTCTGACAGATTTCATTATAGTGTCCTAGCTACAACGTCATGTCTCATCGGGAGATTATACCGTGATGACATTTTCGGACAACTGCTTATGATGTGGATAAACTGCTTTGATGATCGATTTTAATATTATCACAAAGCTTTCTACTAACATATCTATGCATAGTCTTCTGCTCATATAGGTTCATCCTTTCATCTGATGATACGTTGCGGTAGAGTCGTGCATGTTATCAGTCTCATGTATGCAAACTTGGTCAAATCTCATGTTATCAGTCTCATGTATGCAAACTTCGACACTTTGTGGTTAAAAGATGTTGCCGAAGGGATATGATGTGACATTCGAAGGAATTTTCGATCGATGCCGCGTTGTGATCGTTTTAGGTAGAGGCGGTCTACGTCACTGTTTATGTGGAAATTATGTGTCCTTGTTAGTTTTCTTCGGGTTTTCACATCAATGGCTCGGATCTCATCAAGCGTCCAATCAAGCAGCCCAAACGTTGGTATGATTACTGGCACTGCAAACACATTTTGGGTCACTGCTTTATTGAACGCAGAGCTCTGAGGTCCAATTTTACTTTATTCGGCTGTAATATTCTTTAGTGATACGTGTTATGTTACAGGTGCCATTGTAAGATATATTTTCGTCGACCCCTATGTATGTATGTATGTATGTATGTATGTATACATGTATGTATGTATGTATGTATGTATGTATGTATGTATACATGTATGTATGTATGTATATACTATGTATGTATGTATGTATGTATGTATGTACTTACGACGGGACTCTTTCAGATTCCGTTTAGCAAGTCCATTCACTCACCAGGTTTTGGTCGATCCGGACCTATAATAGAAGACACCCACTTACGGTGCTACGTAATGGGAATGAACACGGAACTTTGTGGATAGGAAGCAAAGACCTTACATAGAACCACGCTTGTGCCTAAACGCATATATATATATATATATATATATATATATA
>NC_068992.1:29049153-29051653 GCF_001194135.2 Octopus bimaculoides | reverse complement strand
TTTCTATTAATACATTTAACTTTTCTATTACTGTGTTGGTGTAGTTCCAAATTGTTTAAATTTGTGCTTGTTTAATATGTCGAGATATTCTAATATTTTTTTTACTATTTCAGTCAATTTCTGTTTTGTTAGATTAATTAAGCGAATATATGGTTATTGCTCGAAGTCTGCTTTATGGCCTTTAAAATGAAATATGGCTCGCTGTTCCGTTCCGTCTACACTATTTGATTTAAATGTGTTTCCATTCTACTTTTCTACGAGTGCTGATGGTAGAATTTGCAATATGTCTCTAGTATGACTGCCAAAAATATATGTGATTTTTTTCTTAGAATAATCGATCAGAATTTTTAATGTCACACAGTTATTTGTTTAATGTCTTGTGGACAACATTACCGGTCTTCTTAAAATTTATATATGTAATCAATGATTCATCGTTATCCTCGAAATATAATAACAAGCAGTTATTATATTACTAATTAGATTTTAATAAATAACAGTATTTGTTACTTAAATAGTTATGTTAGTGGACATAATTGTATACACTCCGTCATATCCTTCAAATAATGTGTTTTATAAAAGTTTTAAACAGTCTTTTTTGTAGTATTGGTATTACTGAATAGATATACTAATATGTTACTTGATAGCAGCGGTTAGAGGGCTCTTTAGTAACCAAATCAATAGCCGTCGCTTGTAATAGCTGTCGCTTGTACGAGTTGAAAGCATTTATCTCCTTCAACTGGTTATCGATGGAATCTGCACCCGATTGCAAGTAGAGGAGAGAACCTCTATCATCTTCTAGCAGATAACGGGATCACCAGACCGTACGGTTTCAGTTTTTGTGCCCATCCTCAGTGGTGAACACTCGTCCGCTAGAGATAGCTGGAATTCGCTCCAGCTCGCAAAATATACAGCTGTAACACATTACTTACTTCTACTTCTTCCTTTTATTTATTCACCTTTACTCTAATTAAATATTCTAAATTACCTGAGATGCTCGTCCTGCCTTGGTTTTCCTTTACATTTTCTTTAATATATACCCGCTGACTCGGAAGCCTACTATGGATCCCTAACTCCAGCCTCAGCTGTGAACTTGGAACCTAACAAATGATCAATTATAGCACTTACGCAGCGTACCTACTGGCTTAGATCAACAGCGAACTAAACCTCTCATACTACATATATATATGTGTGCGTGTGTATATATATATATATATATATATATATATATATCTGTAAACATATGTGACACTTATTCAGTAGCCATGATAAAACTCCGAGTTTCGGATGCCAGGGTGGGAGCCCACGCCAACATCTCTTCAGTTATCCGGCCAATTGAAAATTCCTGTGAAAAATGACCGTTAAAAACAAAGGGAAATTACTGTGTAGTGACAAGGCCAAAACGCGTCTAATACTGCGTATATTATATAATATATATGTATATAACTAATTTAGAGACGAACCACCTCTCTACAACTCAGTCAATGAACAACCTGTTCAAAACCATGCTGTGGGACATATACCATAAAAATACTAATCTAAGATTTTAATCTAAAATTTGACCAGAAGAGTGACTGATTTTGGGAGTAAAATCATTTTTACATTCTAATGAACTTGGATAGAATTTTCTTATGATTTTATATAGTCCTAATTCAGCCATGAAACGTGGGTAGTCTATGTACAAATACTGACTTCTATACTTTTATAATTTTTATATATTATATTATTGTATTAATTTTTACTGTCCAATTTATACTTTATTTAATTTTAGATTAATATTTTTCTGATGAATGTTTCTTTGTATGATATATTATATATTATTAAAATTATTAACATTTTAGATTAAAATCTTAGATTAGTATTTATATAGTTTATGTCTCACAGCATGGTTTTAGATAGGGTCTTCATTGACTGAGTTGTAGAGTGGTGGTTCGTCTCTAAATTAGTTTTATATATATATATATATATATATATATATATATATGTGTGTGTGTGTGTGTGTGTGTGTGTGTGTGTGTGTGTGTGTGTGTGTGTGTCTAGTAGACACCCAGTGATCTCGAGAAGCCATCATGGATCTGCTCCCGAATAAATAGTGTCAGCTGCTGATGGTGGTATAGCGTCTATTGTGGTTGAAGAGGCCTACACGGAAATGACAATCACGCATACAGTCAACATATATATTTGCATGCATGTACATACACCTATATGGGTATAGTCAGAATTTGAACCGTGGTTTCTCAATTATTAAATTGGAGCCACTAACTATCTAATTTACGAAAAGCACAACATTATAATAGTACTTAGAATTATAAGGAACTGGAAGGAGACGTTTTGCTCGAAAATGTCAAACGCCGCTGATGATATACATACATTCATACACATTTATACATACACACACATGTATATATATATATGTGTGTGTGTGTGTGTGTGTGTGTGTGTGTGTGTATGTATATATGCATATATATGTGTATGTATATATGTATATATATATATATATATA
>NC_068992.1:29041097-29048970 GCF_001194135.2 Octopus bimaculoides | reverse complement strand
CAATCAATCAATAATAGGTCGAGTGATCATGCAGATGCTCCATTGTTGTACTTGAACTGAAAAGCAATGTTTACTGCAATTTTCGAAAACTGGATTTCATTAATTGTTTTTTCCCCATATATCATTAACTGTTGGAAGAGGTATAAATGTCATCCTCTCCCTTCAGTAATCTTAGTTTTGATAGGCGTTCTTTGCAGATAAGGTCTGCAAATTATTTTGAATTACCGTTGAAGTAAATTCATTTTAATTACCAGCTAAGTCATTGAAATGCATATTTAATCATCAAATTTGCTTTTAGCAACTTCCTGTTAATTATTTTATGGGTCATGCTCAGCATAATTGAATTTTTGCTTTAATTCTATCATATTACGCACTCAAATATACATTTATGCGCAACCAGTGAGGAAGAGTTATGTGGTTGTCAAGCCTACTAGAAATAACGGGTAAAAGTACCCAACCATTTTAAATGAAATGAGAAATAAATTGGATACTATAGTTCGAAATGTTCAATTATATTATATGAGAAGCAAGTCGAGATTACTGATTCGTTTTGCTCTCTACACTACAGAGGGGTATGTCTTTAATTATAGTTCTGCTTCATGAAGATACATTAGGATAAACGTGAAGGAAATCTAGCGCTTTTTACCCCTTTTAATGCAGCCTGCATTGTTTGTAAATGTAAATGAATGACACAGATGTGACGACTTTGTATTCCAAGCAATGTGTCAGTTAACCTTGAGTAGGAGGCCCAAAGTTTGACATTGTAGCATGTTAGTCCCTGGAGCAATTTAAATATTTTTCATGTGTTTAGCATGGAAAACTTGCGTGAAGGATCTCTTTCCATGTTTTAACTGTACCACGGATTGGTTGTATTTAGAGAATACAGTTTAGTTTGGTTTGTTCTTTTCTGGAGAAACCCAGTCTTGCAAGGTTTTTATATATATGTGGTCCTATAATAATGCATACAAATAAGGACTTGTAGTCTGAGTATAAGAGCTGCAAGTTTCTTATTATTTCTTTATAAATGTTCTCTCTTTCTACATGTTTTGTGTAACATTTACGTCAGCTGGGCAGCTAATCTCTACTACAGTAATGTCTTTGTTTTTAGTCCCATAGTATAATGTCTAGCCGTATTGTACTTACACCGACTTACTGTTCTTATTGGAATGTTTCACCAATGATCTGTGCTTTTATAGGTGTGAATGCATTCCAGTTCTGGTGTGCTCTGGGTATAACCGTCAGGACACTCCTTCTTTTGCATAGCATCGTAAACTGTTTTTACGATAATGTTATGTCTCAAGATGAGGTAATAGCTTACAGAAATTTTTGAGCAATTTCTGATGTGATATTTTCCACACTAGTTTTTTCATAATCCGTTTTTTCTAACACTGCTTGGCGGTTTAGATGCCTCTCTCTCTCTCGCTCGCTTCTTTGTTTATCAAGTATTTAGTAGCAGTCTTCTGTTCCTGTATAGATGATAAATTATGTACTTACCTCAACTCCAGGAGAGACTACTATTACTTTTGTAACTGCTGCTGGTATTATAAGCTTACTGGATATGTATCCAAGCATTACTTTCTGCTGGTATTATGAGTATTTCTCCTCTAAGTCTCTGTTTGTGTAGGCCCATGCAGCGACCTTAGCCTCTCATGGAACATCTGTACACTTAAAATACCTACTCAAGAGTTTTTTGCTTACTCTCATAATGTTCGTTTTCGCGTGTACATCCTATATACTTATTTTTTCTCTTTGCTGTTCGACAAGTGTTTTCTGAGTGACACCTTACGGCACTTTAAGACTGTCTGGACATTTCTTATGCCTCTACATTCATTCTTCCGTTTCACATAGATCTTGTTGATATCGCTGTTGATGAAAAAGTCACCAGTGATTGTTAATACTTCACTTGTTTTGATGCTTTGGCTCCAAATTTCTTCGTTTGCAAAGTACAGTAAGCCAAATGTTAACACTAGCACAGGCACAACGAAAGCATTGTGGGATATGATCTTATTGGGTGTGGATAGCTTTGATTTCCATACCTTCCGTAATCTGCTGAAATGTATTTTTGTCACTCTAGCTTTGCTTAAATCGACAATATATGCGATATTCTTGTCAGTTCCGTGACACCCGTAGCATTCGTCACTGGAGGTAGGGCAAATAGTCAAGCTAAAGGTGTTCATATTTTCTGCCTGGCTGACAATCGTACTTTGTTTTACTAACTCCATTCCTATATCCCATGAGCATGTTACAACCAGCTCTAATTGTCTTCCCTTAGTGTCCTAGATGGCACTTGAGGTCGTCAACAAAAATGCGTAAGTGAATTTAATTCTTCTATCCTCAGCAGCCTCTGTAGCCATTACATTTCTTTAACAGGGCTCACAAGAGGTTCACCACAACTATGGGAATCATTAGATTAGCTGACATCTGTAATATTCCTGTTGACACACTAATTTCTGTTCTTATTAATAGTTCTGTGGACCATATTGCTGTCAGACTTTTAATAGTATTCACAAGGCGAATTGATTCCAATATCCATAAGTAAGCAACAGAGTGAAACACCTTCTTATAGTCTGGTCATACTGCTAACAGGTTTAAGTGATACTGTTTCGCTTCCTTGAGAACAGCTTTGTTGATGAAGAGTTGTTCGCCACATACCCAGACATCATGACATCATTATTTCCTACTGTCTGATCGTCAGACACCACATTATATGTTTCACGGTGGTCCTGAAGGAAAACATTTAAGTAACCTGTGCACAAATTATACATGATATTCAGACATGCTATGGGTCTGTAGATTTTGAATATGTTCTTAGGGATTAATGCGATAGGTACCACTGTCAGCCACACTGGTGCGTCGGGCTCAGCGTTGAGTATTCTTTCGGGGGTCACCATGTAGAACATAAACTTTTTGTATCAATAACCGACTATCAAATATCTTTCGGGTGACCCTCTTTTCATTAGTTTTGCAACAACAGTCAGGAAAGGTTCTTTGTTGATATAGGTTTGGGGACAAACGTTTGCATTCCGTAGCTCACTTGCTCACTTTGCATCACGGTTGTGATATTGTTTACGTTCCAGATACTCTACAAAATGAATGTGTTCTGAATTCAAATCACGCTGTGACCCACATGGGTAAGTGATTTAATCTTTTTTGCCCAGTTTAACAGGGTCCATTCTATTGCAAGCATTCAGGTGATGTCTCCGGTTTGAGGATACCTCCCACCAATCTTGAAGTACCTACAAAGGTCTATGTGCACTGCCCATCAGTCCCTCCTGATTACATGTGTGTGTGTGTGTGTATGTGTGTGTGTGTGTGTGTGTGTGTGTGTGTGTGTGTGTGTGTGTGTGTGTGTGTGTGTGTGTGTGTGTGTGTGTGTGTGTGTGTGTGTGAGTACGTGTGTGTATACAAATTTCCGCTCAATCACCATCTACCAATTCCCACTTACTAGGGATTGGTTGACACGAGACTACAGTAGAAGAAACTTTCTCGAATCATTATGCAATGGCATCGAACTCGGAAATAGGAACGATTTTATCGCGAAGTTTCTGTGTTACTTCTAGTCTCACTTAAGCTTTAAAACAGTTGTTTTCTTGATAACGTAATATTGCATATTGTTTGCTTTATATTTATACACAATTTGGGCAAAAACCGTAGCTCTTGGTGCTTCAACTACACACATATATTATGTTATATTGAAAGAGCTTTTACTAAAAGCCGCTTCCATTACATAATTTATTTTACATATGTGTCGCCTTTGCATGCCAGTGTCTGTATATACTTCAAACTAGCTGATTCGACATTGTTTTGAAAGTGACAAAAGTACGTAACATTGATAAGCCGCAACAACGATGAAATACGTTTCTGTCGCTTCTGGGGCAATTCCGTTTCACATAGCTCTGAAGTATACTGTAGATTCTACGTAAACATTGTGTTGTATTGATAGTTTGTAGCTTCTTATTTTTGTTAGATTTATTTCCATTTCAATGATTGATGCTAATACTTAGAGATCGCCTGCTAACTCCCTCATTCACTTTTATATAAGGACAGTAGACATTTTATTGTTTTTTCACCAATATATTCCAGCATTTTAGTGCTAATATCTTAATTTTAAATTCATACTTATCATCCACATTATGATGTTAAAGCTCAATAACAACACAGGTGTTATTCTGGGATGTATTACAACTCTTTTGTTCCTTTCTTGCTATTAACTACGCTTCGTTGTTACATCGTTTTATGCTTGATTTCCTCTGCTTCTAACATTTCTAGGTTTTAGTATATTTCCGTGGTTTCAATTTGCTTAATGACCTATTCATTCTTTTACAAATCAGACATCCTACTTTATACATTTTGCATCTTTGTATACCGTTCTGGCAGGAATCATGTTCCAAATTTCATTCTTTTCCATCTTTACTGAATAGTTACACTGTTTTAAGTAATCTTTCCATATAATTATATACGAAAGCATCATTTAGAAAAAATTTATTGTTCATCCATACAGAATAGGTGGCTTCCTGCGTATACTTTCATTTAGGAATATGCATGATACTAAGGGGAGAAAGTGTCATTCAGTATAGGAGACAATGTATCATTTTGAAGAATATCACAGTAAATTACTAAGTTTCTGATATTTTTCGCCTTTGCGTTAGATCCGTTTGTCCCATTTGTTTTCTATTCCCTATAATGCACCTAATAAATTAATTCTCTCTTTTATGTTGTAGAGTCCAAGATTTTAAATTAATCAGACGAGAAGTATCGTGATGACGTTAGTTTTATTTTTCTCTTCCTGGGTGGCTTTGAGTATCACGTCGTGCTCATTTTTGAACATTTTCTCCTCTATTTATAGCTTCTCGTTTCCCCTAACTCGATATAAATTGCTTTCCCCATTATTGCATGTTGTTTAAATGTATCAATGATTCTGGATTTCTTTGAAGTTTTCTGTCTTATTACTATTTTATAACAGCGCCGTTCATCTTTTAACTAATCAAGTATTTTCTTGGGATCGTTTATTATTAATTTTAATGTTCGGATTTTTGCTTTACTCGGAATTATCCAATCTAAATCTAGAAGCCACTTCTAGACAAAGGATTTTGACATAGCCTCATCCAGCTCATTCTTTTCTTAGACGATCATGCAGAAGATTTCAGTGTGATTGACTGAAAATCGATCGACCACATAGCAGCTTCCACACCCATTTAGTTTTTGTGTTGCTGCTGTAAATGCTGTAATTTCATGCTGAAGTATCCTCCTACCGACGACGTCTTCCGAATGTCTGTAATGACTTCATGAATATATATATATATATATATATAAATCATTCCTCAAGGGGTTCATGTCAATTTCGTGTCTTTCAGCAACGCAAAAACACAATCATTACACATTTCGGTAAAAGAAATATTCAAAATATTCACGGTGGTGCACCAGCATGACCGCAGCCACTTGGCTGAAACACATAAATAAATAAAAGTACCTAAGAACAATAAACAAAACTCAACTCAAACCTTCAAATTTGCTGCAAAAGTTGGACCTTACTAGCATTCATGATTTCTTTTGACGATCATGACGATCTCATATTCTCAAATTAACAAAACTATATCATAAAGATCAGCAGCTCTTCAGAACCAAAAAGTATATCCACTCTCAACAAATACTAAGCCTATACATAATTCAAGTGAGACCCACATTTGAATATTGATCCCTGATCTAGGACGATGCTGTTACAGCACATATTTACATTCTAAATCGCTTCCCAAAAGACTCCGACCAATAATTTTAAGTTTTGATAGGCTTTGTGCCGTTTCTACTCATGTCATTCCAACTTACTCCTCTCTCCTATTCTCGCTACTCATATTGCATCCTCTGCACCATACCGCACTACCCATTTAGCTCACTCTTTTCTCTTTTGAATGTCAGTTCTCTAGAATCCCCTCGCTTCCCACGTTTTTTTTTTCTGCAGCCGACACATTGCAGTTATACAAGAGGTTCATTAACTTCATCGATTTCACCGGTTCCCGAGAGCCTGTAAATGTCAAGGGTACTTCTTCCTCCAAATCACTGAAAACTTCTGGCAGAAAGCTTGGATTCCTCAAACACTTTAGTAAAAGTGTCACTCAGTGAAATCGAACGAGTAATCACGTGATTTCCATTCGTGCTTCTTAATCACATGGCCATAACTATGTAGAAGAATATTCAATTTTTTATACTCCTTGGGCTTTTCCTGTTTCCTTTGCCAATTAATAATGTCTTTGCTGTCTTTAGCTGTTATTGCTTCCCCTTGTTATTTATAAAGTTGTGTTGTTTCTTGGTTTATGGTACATTAGGCTTCTTTCTATTAAAGGTTGTCGGGTTTTTTTTTTCTTTTTCTCATTTATTCTCATATATCTGTTCAGAACTTTTCAATTTCCTTCTTTACAGAAATCTGTTTTATTTACGATATTCGTTTTCTGATTGAGTTCTCTGTCGAACTTCTCTCTGGTTTCACAAAACATTTTATTTTGTAGCAATTGTTTCTGTCTCTTTTCAAATCCTCTGATCTGGTGGCTTTTGCGATAATTAGTTATTTTAGATGTTCCCTAATTTCCGGTAGGTCTGTATTATTCTTTAATTTTATGCTTCTTATATATATGTTTGTTTGTTTTTTTATTTCTTCTCTGCTGATTTTGTAATTATGTTAGTATTGATAAGTTTTTCATTGTTTTGTTTTGTTTGGGTTAATTTGTTTCTCTATTTTAATTTCCCACAATGTCTGGCTACTGCTTTCTTTGTCTATTATTTTCTCCTTTTCTCCTTACTGTTTGCATATTATATTAGCTATAACTTAGAATATGTGATTTGTATAACTTATATCTATTCTATCCTTTCAGTTGTGGTAGGTTTGTTCTATTGCTTTATTTGCATTTTTTCCTTTGTTCTCATTTGTAAGTTCTATTTTGGACATGTTTGCTCAATCTTAGTACATTTTTTTGTCTTGAATTCTTTTATTTTATTCCATTTGATTTTCTAGACAATTTATGGTCTCTTTGTCATTTGTATTTGTTTGTATATACTTCGTTTATGCGTTCTTTTGTATGAAATTGATTGTAGATGTATTTATAGATTAAGTTTGGTTGGAAATTGCACATGTTTTATAGGTGCTGCCTTCATTGTATTCTTTCTATTTTTTAATTTGCTGTTGCTGGAATCAGTGTTTTAGGTGAAATAGTACTACTTCTGAGAGTCTATATGTGTTTCTTGGCGTTTTCTATTGATGTCTCTCTTTTCACTTAAAAGATCATTTACCGACATTTCCGGTGTGACATTCGGATGATTGTTTCTTCAGGGTCTGTGGGTATAATTTTGTACTACATTATACTGTGAGGAATTTCTCCTTTCATACATGAAATTCATTGAGTATGCTTCTCGACAAACCTCTGCTTTTTATTGGGTGCTAAATGCAAAGCTATAAATTATACTTTTATCTATGCACAAGGTAAGCGGTCTCGGAAGGATGAAAGGTAAAATCGGTTTCAGTGCGAATTGAACTCAGAACATTTATAAATGTGTGTGTCTGAATGTGTATGCATGCGTGAGAGTGTGTATGTTCTCTTCTATTCATAATTATTTGAAATCTTCCTCAAAGAAAAGAGCTGGTTTCTTATAAAGATACAATGTTTTGTCTTTAAAATGAAGATAAAAACATTGTCACATTTTGAACTTGAAAAGGAATTTACATATTTTTTCTGTTCCGCTTACAGAATGTATTAGTACTGTGAGTATTATTTGCTTCATTTCTTTTTCTAAAAAGCCATTTATAATCTGGATATAGAAGCTGGAGTAATTTTCGTAGTTAACCTCCCCTCTCTCTCTCTCTCTCTCTCTCTCTCTCTCTCTCTCT
>NC_068992.1:29039440-29040798 GCF_001194135.2 Octopus bimaculoides | reverse complement strand
TCTCTCTCTCTCTCTCTCTCTCTCTCTCTCTCTCTCTCTCTCTCTCTCTTTCTCTCTCTCTCGATTTTCGAAGATATATTTACATCAGCCAAGCAGATGACCTCTATGACGGTACATACATTCTACATAACTCCTCTACATGAGCTTTAGGTAACCACAAATGAAAAAAATAAATAGGTAATTTTACTTAAAAAGCCAAAAATAAACCAAAAACCCAATACACACTAACATTTCCCATAAATAATAAATTAATAATAGCCATCCTATAACATCCCTCCAGATAACCTAATAATAATAAACACATCTAACATTTATATATATATATATAAATGTATATATGTACCAGCCTGTTATCGCTCAGGCTGATAACCCCAACTTAAAATTAATAACAAAGTAGGAATCAATGAAATTTCAAAAAATAAATAGAATATTAAATTTCCCACCAAAAAAAAATTACCACCACAAAATATAATACACAAGAAAAAATATCACTTTATCATTCATTCTTTTCACCGACTTATAATTTGACAATATTATTAAACCACCACTCGTCCAAAATCTTAATAAAATTAAAACCCTAGATATTTTATCAAAAAAATAATTATAAATTCCCTCACCCCTCTAAAATCAATTTTCAAATATTTCAATCTCATAGACCTAAAAATTATTATAAATCATAAACGCAATTCCCATTTTAATTCAAAACTTTAAAAAAAATAATATAATAATTCTCACTAATATTCCTATAATTGATAAACCCTTAACCTTAACACGTAACCATTACCATGTAACCGAATAAATCTTACTAACAATGATAATCCCACAGTACCTTCATAAACCCCAAAAACAATCACAAAAAAAACACCAAATATAAATTTAAAGTTGGTTTACGTTTGTTCAATTTACGTTTATTACAAGTCTTAATGAGAATGTTCAACCGTTCTTCTTCTGTGTTGTTATTTATGTGTTTATTCAATAACAAGTGGACTCTTTATATTTATTCCAAGTCAGTCTGTTCTTTTCGATTATGATGTATTTCACAAAAATGTATCGTAGTCGACATTTTCGGTCGTATTTGGAACGCCAAGGGCTTTCCTGCCTTTTTTATTCGTGAGGCATTTCATAGCAATCTCCTGCTCTTAAGATTTTAAACTTTCTATTAAGTCCACCTTCCTAATGAAACATAGTTTTATCATCCAGATAATATAGTAATAGCATTAATTATAGTAGTCCAATAAACCATTTTTATCAGCTACGTTATGACTTGGCATAACAATCCCAAAATTTATCAGTCCTTTAATTTTTAAAATATTAACTGACAGCAATATATAAACGTGTGTGCGCGCGCGTATTCTTTT
>NC_068992.1:29030155-29039310 GCF_001194135.2 Octopus bimaculoides | reverse complement strand
TATATATATAATATAATAGGATGAATTCTTTTACAAGAATTTATCAAGTAGCTAGCGTGAAAAAAACCTCATAAGGGAAAAAATCCATCATTTATTCCCCAAAATATATTTATTTATATAAGGGTATTACTATACAAGAATGCCTCACGCTATGTGTTTATTATGATAGTCTGACCTTAGAGTCCCTCATAGCGTGAGGCATTCTTGTATAGTAATGCCCTTATATAAATATATGTATAGGCGCAGGAGTGGCTATCTGGTAGGTAGCTTGCTTACCAACCACATGGTTCCGGGTTCAGTCCCACTGCGTGGCATCTTGGGCAAGTGTCTTCTATTATAGCCTCGGACCGACCAAAGCCTTGTGAGTGGTTTTGGAAGACGGATACTGAAAGAAGCCCGTCGTATATATGTATATATATATATATATGTGTGTGTGTGTGTGTATGTGTTTGTGTGTCTGTGTTTGTCCCCCTAGCATTGCTTGACAACCGATGCTGGTATGTTTATGTCCCCGTCACTTAGCGGTTCGACAAAAGAGACCGATAGAATAAGTACTAGGCTTACAAAGAATAAGTCCCGGGGTCGATTTGCTCGACTAAAGGCGGTGCTCCAGCATGGCCGCAGTCAAATGACTGAAACAAGTAAAAGAGTAAAAGAGTATATATATATATATTTATATATATATATATGTTCACTTCTTGATCTAGTTGCCGAATAGTTATGCGGGTATCCTCTTACACTTTATGGATGTTATCATCAATGGCAGAATGTGGCTGTCCAGAGATAAGAGCAGTTTCCACTGATGTCCGACTATATTTGAACTAATGATGCCAGTACTAGACTACGTCCTATTATGGTGCATCGCCACCATAAACTTCTTTCATCTGATCGAAAGTCTCTTTTGGTGTACCTTTCAAGTATAAGAACTTGATCACTGATCTGCATTCAACTGCCTCCATTATAGCACCTTAGCCCACTTCAGCAGCCGTAAAAGACAAACGAATACTAATGGAAAGCTGCAATTTACAATATGACATGTAGAGATATTCTTATATCCTTGAATTTGGATATAGAGTACATTGTAATAGTGTTATAACACTACCAAAACTAAAACAGTAACAAACATGTAACAAACATATCTCTTCTCAACGACTTCTATGACTGCCTTCACAAATGCGACTGCAGACTCCACGCTGTACGTCTCACTTTCAGCATGCATGTGCTTTTATAACGTCCAAAGCTTCTCACTTGCTATCCCACTGGGGTGTCAGGATTTCACCCCAACACATATGTAGGATTATATCTGTACAAGTTCCATTTCCTGCGATAACCGGAAGTGGGTCAGGGGATATCTTTAATGAACACCCCTCATGTGCTCATGTGCATATATATATATATATATATGTGTGTGTGTGTGTGTGTGTGTGTGTGTGTGTGTGTGTGTGTGTGTGTGTGTGTGTGTTACATCCTTATGGATAAATGAATACACTGCAACAGTGTAATAACAATATAATCAAAACAAACGGCAGTAACCACACGTAACGTAACAAAAATCTTTAAAAAACCAACAATTCAACACGCTAACTCGAACTGTTAACTTTAGACTCCAGCTTTCAACTATCAACACACAAACTGTGGAACTTGCACGAACTGCCTCACTTATTCAGACAGCGACTATTTATATGTAGTGGTCGTACTCTCGCACAACATCTCTCCTTTTGAGATTCCGTGTTCCAAAGGAATAAATAATTTTATTTTTGTATATATGCATATGTGTGTGTGTGTGTGTGTGTGTGTGTGTGTGTGTGTGTGTGTGTGTGTGTATGTATACATTAGTATCTCTTTCGTTTGGGCATTATTTCAAGGTATTCGGTTTCTGTTTTTTTTTTTTTTTTCACATCCTGGTTCTACGGGACTATTACTTTTGGTACTGGTACATAGAATATTTCACAGAATACTTCCATGGGAATTTCTCCGTGATCTTGGATATGCTTTTCCTTAGTTAGTTTATATGCCTCTTATGTTCACCGCATAGTCAATGTATGATCTAGACCATGGGTTCTCCGTCTTTGGCTCCGATTGATATTTTACCGGCGGGGCTTTGGCCGCGGGCGCGCAACCTCGGCACGTTCTCACCAAGTTATCGATACCTCGGTCCATGGACGGTCCATGGACGGCCAATAGACATAACTCCTCATCAGAGCCTTCATCCTCGCCATTCCTGGGTGTCCGCTGTGAAAATGTTGCAATACACCTTTTTATAATGTAGTTGGAACCACCACTCTTTGGGCATACATCAATATATCGTCGCAAATTTAAAAACTATTGGCATCTGAATTTTCATTCCGTTTATTTTTTAAAGCTTCTTTTATTTTGGTCATAAACTCATCACGTACAGCTTCTATTCTTATATCCTGTGCCGTCACTGGTAGTTCTTGTTCATGATAGCACTTTTAATTTCACTTTTTGTCTGCAGCGGAACCACTAGAAGAAACTTAACTTCATATCGATATTACGTTTTCTTCAAGTCTTCATGAAACATCCATGCACATTTTGCTTTTTTTGTTGATGTTGTTTTTGTTTTTTTGTTTTTGTTTTTTGGTATGCTGAACAATTCACATCACATCCAGGCCTTCTTTCGGGTATGTTAGTCCAACTGTCTGATGGTTCTGTCTGAAAACGTCGGAAAGAGGAGCTCACTGCCGACACATAAGATGTTGTTCTCTTCGCTTTTCAGCACAAGGTTTATGTATTTATTTATGCTACTGTTGCTTTTGCAGATACTATCCCAGAGATATTATACGACATTCAAATGTTGTCTGCATGTCTGCACTGATCTCAAGTTTCGACCTCTTTCATTTCTTCTTAGATACAGCCTGTCAATATCACTGTTTCTGTGAAAGATTCCAGTTGATGCCAGGATCTTTCAGGTTTTAATGTCTATGGAGTGGGTTTCCTGTACAGACCAATCAAGTATCCCAAATGCTATTATCAGTACTGGTACTGCGAATGCATTGTGGTATATTGCCATACGTTTTAAGCTGGATGTAATATTCTCGTGTTACTCTGTCTTCACTCACAGCACCTTCATATGTTTTGTCTTCATCAATGCCTATGTATTTGTAGCATTCTTTGTAATCAACATATGAGGGAGAAAGAGACAGTCGATGCACATCTTCTGAGTTTGGGGTACTGATTTCTCACGTTCAACAATCAAATACAGTCATTTGTTTAGGTCAAATTCCATTCCTACGTCAGCTTTAAATGTAGTCATTAACTCCAGCGGTTTTTATAGTTTTTGGGGGGTAGGGTTGTAAACAAGACTATCTTCTTGACACATTCCCTTTGGAATATTTATGGCACCGGAGACAATAGTTTTGCTTTAAGTTTCGTGAGGATTCTTTCCCAGGTCTGTGTGAATCTCTCAATCGCAGAGACTAAGGTAGCAGGTACTTTTGTCAAATGCAGATACTCCAACAACCATGAGTGGCTTCAGTAACCATGAGCCAAATGCTTTCATTTAACCAGGCCATGAAGTCACAAGGTGATTTCATGATTGTTCTTTTTTTATTATCATTTCGGACAGCACAGCTTTGTTTATCAAATTTTGTTCAGCACATCCCCACACTCCCTTCTTTCCACCTGCTTGCTCATCAGTTACTTGGCTTTTGGACTCACAATGATCCTCGAGGTGTTGGTTAAAACTACCTATGTAAAGTTAATATGTAATGTTTAGGCAAGAAAGGAGACTATAGTTTTCTGCCAACTCAGTGATTCCATTGTTGGCTACACGATTCATCTATATATATAGCAAACCAGTTTGGCATATCAATTTGTCCTTCCATGTTTCTTTTAAATAAATATATTAATGGCTTTCTGTAGAAGGCTAATCTCTTACATCAGAATCCAACTATTAGGTCTCTTGCAGGTGCTTTCCCATTATGTAGTTTGCCTACAGCTAAAGGGAAAGTTTCAGTCAGTTGTGTATGATTTACTGTGGATGTCAGTACAGTATTTACCTAACTGTATTTAACCACGATGTATTCTGGTTGAAATTTCTTATATCGTTGTAGATCTTAGATAAGAATGATTCATGATCTTTTTTTAGAAGGATCTTTCTTAACAGTAATATTCTTCTTCCCCTTTTCTCGTACAAGCGTTTATGCTTGTAGATTGGAAACATGTTATTTATACTGGCTCGCTTGAATATTTTTAAACAAGACGAAATTTTTCCCCCAGCACCCTGAGTTCATGCTTTAAAATAATTAACTTTCTCTCGAGAACTTAACATGAAGCATCACAATAAAGGTTTGTTATTTTTTGCATAGGAATAACTAATGAGTCGTGAATTCATTATTCTCTGCACATTTTATCCGCAAGGTTAATCATGCAGAATGCCAGCGCTTGATATTTTCTTCAGATTTTGTTGTCCACCTGGGTTGCTTCTATTTATTATTTTCTTTAACACGAGTACTTCAGGTTTCATCTTTAAGAGTAACAGCAGCTGTGTATAGGAAGGTCTTAACTGCCCAGCAATTGACATCATACAGCAACTTGCTTTCCAGTAACCTCATCGTTAACTTTTAACATTAAAGCAATTTTTTTCGTTTCGTTTTGTCTTTTTTACTTAATCTTGTTTAGCGTGACTATTCACCGACAGCTTATAAAATGGGAAAATATTTCACGAACTGGCATTTGAAAGCATTCATAAGCACAATCGTCTGTGAAGATAGAACAATCACCATGTACGTGTGTGTGTTTGTGTGTGAGTGTGCATGTGTGTGTGTTTGTGTGTGAGTGTGCATGTGTGTGTGTTTGTGTACACGTGTGTGTGCAGGCGTGCGAATGTGCGTGTGTGTGTGTGTGTGTATTTCGGTTTCTTTTTTCCCCAATAATCGATTAGGAAAGAGGTAATGTTCCTCCAACCAGCAGCTCTCGGGTGTTGCCTATATTGCCAAGTGACAATAGCAGACGCGAAACCAATGGTAGCTTTCTGGCCGACTTTGTTGGTTACAGGCATGGCTAACCTGTTTATGGCCTCATTATTATTTTTTTTTTTTTGCATTCAACTCGATTTTCAGAATATCTTTTACTCTACGATAGTATTTCTTTCTTATCTTTTCTCTCAATAGTAAGTACTTAAATCCATCTCCTTCACAGTCACCTAGATACTCATAACTGCCCTCGGATTCTAATCCTTTTATTTCGGTATCTCTATCTAGGACGATGCTGCATGTGTTTGATAATTTTTCCCTGGACAAGTATAGCCTAAGTGCATTTGTCAAACTCAAATTCTGATGTCGTCTCTAAATTGTCTGACTGTGTGAAGGAACGTTAGCAGTTGTTGACCCTTTTCCGCAAAAACTTTTAATTCGTCCGTATAGAGAAGAGATGCTTGATAGTTTTCCACACACCTTGTATCCATAATTTTCTTCATTCAATTTACTTACAGAATATAGTGCTAAACAGAACAAAGTAAATAAAATGTCTCTTTGAGAGATTCCACAATTAACATTGATTTCTCCAGAATTTATATTTGTAGTGTCTGTATTAAAAATTAATGTTGTTTTCAGAGCTTCATTGCATGAGATGAAATGTTCGTGCTTATTGGTAAAATTTTGAACATCTCTGAGCATTCCCCTATCCAGCTGTGAGGAAGACGAGCAAAGACCTTTTATAGTCTACCCGAGCTATTGAAAGATATGGATCTTTTTCTATTATTATTATTATTATTATGTTGTTTTGTTTTTCTTCTTTCTTCAAATTTTCTTCCATTTCTCGCCGAGGGCAGAGAAACTCATTGTATGCATTCCCAGTTTACACACGCAAATTCACAGGTAAAATATGTATTTAAAAATAAATAAATAAATAAATAAATAAAAATTATCATTATTATTATTGTTATTATTATTATTATTATTATTATTATTATTATTATTATTATTATTATTATTGTTGTTGTTATTATTATTATTATTATTATTATTATTATTGTTGTTGTTATTATTATTATTATTATTATTATTATTATTAATATTATTATTATCATCATCATCATTATTATTGTTGTTGTTGTTGTTATTAATATTCCAAATGGCTGCCGTTGTGGCAAAATTTGAAACCATTATGATTATTATTATTATTACATTTCATTATCGTAAATCTCAAACACTTAGATGTTAAACGGTCCAGACATTTCTGTTAGGGAGCAGTCAACAATTTGACAAAGGCCCCTTACTGCTTCTTCTCCTGTGCCTTACATAGACAAGACTCTCCTTAAAATCTTTGTTGTATCAAGAAGTGCTGTCTTCTGCATGACCTGTAACCTTGCATCAATTCCGATTTTATTTACGCTGTCCACAAAACTATCCGATATGAATCTCAATGCTTTCATCACCACCGGAATCACTAAGACCTTCATCTCCCATAACTTTCCAACTTCCTTCTTCAGTGATTCATACTTCTCCATCTTTTCAGACTCTATTTTTCACTCTACTATTTCGATGGTAATTTGGGCTTCTTTTTTTCTTTCTTGTTAACAACAATGTTGCACAAAACCTTAAATTTATCATTCCCTAACACACCTTCTGGTTTCTACTCATAACCATTTAGCTTCTCTAACAGACCCACATTTCTCATATATCATCCAATCTCTGGCAACATTATCATGTCATCTATTGTACTCTTGCTGTGCCAACTTAGGAAATTTGAATACCAGATGGCTGAGCGTTTCTCCTTTTGTTTCACGCATTCTACATAATGGTAATTCTTTCTTTTTGACAACAAGATGCTTAATGAAGTTAGTTCAGAGAGCCTGCTCCTGGCTGTTGCATATAACAACTTTAGGGCATTCTTTCAGATCGCCATTTCTAAGCCATGACCATTTTTTATCTTAATCAATGCTACTTTATCTCTAGTCGGGGGAAAGGAGTTGGAAAGAGCATTTTCCTTGGTTTCAGGGTGATCTTGGGTGGTGAGGTTTCTCAATTATCCCTATAGGTCCTCCCTGTATCAGGAGGACCCCATCATTCTTTCTTTTTTTTTTCTTTCTTAGAGCTGTATACTATGTATACTTCCCTCCTCTTAATGTATACTGTGTATACTCGTTTTTTTATTATCATTGTCATTCCATTATATGTAAACACCAACGCTTTATTTCTGTCTTTGTATTATCCCCTTATCCTTCACCCTGCTGGCAAACAAAAGAAATCATTGTTGTTGTCGTTGCTTTACTTCTTAGAGCGCTCGGTCTTGTTATATTGGTAGATACTATGAGAGCGGACAGCAGCCTGCTGTCAGAGGTCTTACGGGGTCTATTTCCGCACATTATAAGTTTTGGTACTTGGTTGTTAATTATCGTAGAAGACATTCGACATCCAAGTCCCAATCTCAAAATCCTAGCTCTCCTCAGCAGAGCAGTTTTGGGGGCTTGCTCTGCTCTCATGTCAATTCCGATTTCTCTGACATATTTCTTGAACTTGGTTTTTCATGCTCCGATTGCACATATCAGTATTGGAATAACAAACACTCTCCTCATAGTCCACATTCTTGCAACTTTGTCTTTTAGTAGTTTGCATTTTTCAATCTTTTCTAGTTCTTTGTCACTTATGCTTGCGTCTCCAGGTATTGCAATATTTATAATCTTGGTTTCTTTCATTATTTTATCTACCACAGCAATATCTGGTCTCCGAGCATCGATTAGGTGATCACGTTGAATTGTAAAATCCCACAGTATCTTGTTTTCCTTGTTCCCGTGACACCTTCTGGTTCATGTTCGTACCATTTCTGTGCTCTGTTCAGGACATAATTTCCACACAGCCTCCAGTGGACGAACTTCTCCACGTTGTCGTACCTCCTTTTGTAATGCTTTTGGGTCAGCTTGCTACACTCACCCATAATATGAGATTGTTTAGCTTCTACTGCCACACATCTTACAAAGAGGCGATTCGCTACTCTTATTTATTAAGAACTTGGTGTGATTAGTTTTCAGGGCTTGTTCTTGAGCGTTCCACATCAATGCCTCAGTGTATCCTTTCAGATCACTTTTTCTTAACCATCTCCAAGTGTTGATCTTGTCTTTTCCTTCGATTTGTCTGAGGTATTGCTCATGCGGTTATTTCATTTTCTTATTGTTTATGCTTTCTTCATCTTGTTTCTTAAATGTTTGTGGGTGCATCACATTTTCGATAGGTATTATATTGTTAATTCTAAAAGCAGCAAGCAAGGATTCACTCTGTTGTTTGATGTCCCATTCCAGACTGCTCTTCTAGTTGACAATACAAATCTTGCATCCCATGAGGCCTCTTCTTCCCCTGTTCCTAGTCACATACAGTCTGTCATTATTGATCTTGGGATGTAGTTCCTTGTTAATTATCATCACATTTCTGGTTTCCCTTACCATATCCTTGGGCTCGTTCTTTGTCCGCCTAACAATACCATATCGCATTAAGGAAACATCCCGTGTGTTCATTGCCCTGATCTTGTTTTTTCGATAGAGCCTACATCCCATAATTAATTTAGTTTTCTTATTATTATAATTATTGTTGTTGTTGTTGTTGCAGTTGCAGTTGTTGTTATTACCACAGTGAACAAGAGGCGCGCAGATCACAAGAATTCGTGCTAATGCCGTCCTACATAGAATGACGGGTTGCAAAGGTAACAACCAACGTTCCACTCTACAGAGATCAAGCCTGAGTACTAGCAATAACCAAAGAACATGGAGAAATCATAGAACTTAAATCATAGAGCTTACCACACTAGATGGAACTGTTTGGGTAAAAGTTGCACCTGAAGATGCATTCAATACATACTGCAGGTATTGGTTGCATCATGCAGATTTTACCAGTGTTTTGCTATAAAGTTCTAATAAGTCCAAGCATGTATGATCCAGTCTAGCATAATCATTTCACTATTATTTACCGGATTCTATGTATACGTACACCATTTAATCTCACTTGTGTTGCCGATGTGTTCTTATATTACCTAATGGATATAAATACCTATACTGTCATCTCTGTGGATGCACACCAGAAGACACGTGCATACTTACACATAGATAATATATGTATTTGTGTGTGTGTATGCATATAAATATAAGTATTATGTATATATATGTTAAGCATACATACATACATACATATATATATATATATATA
>NC_068992.1:29021727-29030071 GCF_001194135.2 Octopus bimaculoides | reverse complement strand
GTGTGTGTGTGTGTGTGTGTGTGAGTGTATCATTGCAAGGGACTGAGGCGCCGGAAATTATATGTACAATTAGCTTTTTATTTTGATTGACGTCAACTACTTGCTTTATTGATTTCTTTTCTAGTGTTTGTGGTTAGACATTGATCTTGTGCTGCTAAAAAATCAGACCTTCCGCTCCTGGGGGGTTTTTTGAGTAATAGTTATATTTTATATAGTTTCACTTCCTCTCAGTCCAGTTTGGCAGGTTATTAACACTGGAGAAGTTTTTCTCTACAATTGTTACCGTTATTCTGCCAGTTCGGTTATCATTTGCATCTTTTTTAACGTTTTCTATTGCTTCGTTCTTATCTGAAATTGTTTTTCTCATTAATATTTTGATTATAATTATTACCTTGTTGTTCCCTTATAGCTCGAGAACTTATTTTGGTTTGCATTGCTATACTCTCTTATTATCTAATGAATCTGTTCTTTCTTGCCCAAAACTAAGTAGTTATTTGCATTTAGGCCCCTTCTACTGAAATAGATCTTAATGTAGTTTACCCGTCCAGCTGACCCAATTAGGGTTGGGTTCGCTAAAGAGCTAAACTATATTTTATCGAATATGTTCCCATTTATAACCATCCCGTTTTTCCTAAAGTCATCCGAATGACTTCAATTAGATTTTTGACGTTATTTCTGGTAAATCAAGCTACCATAAAGTGTTTCATTCATTCAAACTGTGGTTTAATTTAGTAAATATTCTAGCTGGATTTTTCCTTCCATCTGTACACACTCTTCCTGAGCAATTAAACTCCTTTCACTCTGGTCTGTCTTCAAGTGCAACCGGTTAATATCAGCTTTCGCATGGCGGACTCCATACATAGGCTCGTGTATTTATACCTATACTGTTATCACTAGTATTGGGTTCGATTTTTAAATACCAGTCTGACACTTCTATCCTGCATTTTCCCTATATAATATACTCCTCAATTTGCTGTTGGCCTTCTTATATTGTGGTTATAGTTTACAACTTTTACTTGCATTATCCGAGCTTTTCTCTGCTATTTTCTTCAAATTTTCTCGTTCAGTTTTTGTGCTTTATCTTATCAGTTTCCGTTACTCCTGGGTACTTCGAAGACTGCGTATATCATGATTCTAGCGTCTAAATCTGACTTCAAATTTATTTGCTTCTCAGAACACCTTAAGCACTTTTGGCCCTGATCCAACACTCATTTTAATGTCACATTTATAATCTATGTACATATTTCAATAGGTTTTCCCATGTGGATTAAATCATTCATATAAGTGTAAGGTTTATAGCTTGTTCATGTCATTTGTAACAACCTCAAGTTAGATATAAGGGATTTAGGTTTTAGTAAAGCCAAGGGCTAAATAGTAGAGAATTTGCGGTAAGGAGTAAGAAGTTCACATGAAACATTCCTGTTATTATGGGAATATGGCTGTATTTTATCATTTTCTCTCTATGATTAAGTTTGTTTGTTTTCCGTTTAGATAATTTCCATTTTGACATGGCATGGTTGATATATTTATTCCCTTAGTATATCAAGCCGCTTTGTTTATGTGCAGTTTTTCCAATATCCATAAATGTGAAATGATGTCGAAGGATTTTCAATAACATACTGAAGTATGGTATGAAATGTGGTATATCTTAGGCTTTTCGATAATCAATCCATGACATGCTAAGATTTATGTTTCTTTATATGCTGTCTTCAGTAACTGCTCGATTTCCCAATATTTGCTCTTTACATCTATACATCGCCCTCTGACACTATTTCTGCTGTTCTGATAATATATTTATTATCTTCTAGATGAGCAGCCAGATGGAGAATATAGATATCAGGTATTTACACATTGTTGGTAAACAGGTCTGTAGCTTTTATGGTTCTTAGTTTTTATAGTTAAAGGAATTAATATCATTTCGCTATCTCTTGGATGACGTAAAACTTCATATATACATATTATATACATTCACAAGCAATGACAGATTTCGATTTCATCCATTCCGAGAGATTTTCACTGACTATCGGTTTTGACTGCCTTGGTAAAATCTTTGCTAGAATTGCTATGTCAGGTCTATAGAATTATTTTTGTGCTTTTTGTTTCCCTTTTCTTTGTTAGCTATTATGAATCTCATTGTGTTGTACAATTTGGTTGTATATACTCCTAATAAGTTGCGGCACCAAAATAATAAAAACTACATCCCAAACATTACTCTTTTCTCATCGGGACCAGAAAATACTTCATCCCCTATCAACAACTGATCCTAGGCAATGCTCACAGAAATACTGCTCCTATTTCTGTTTTTGTGCTACACACACACACACACACACACACACACACACACACACATACACACACATACACACACATACATAAATACATACATACAAACATACATACATACACACATACATATGAGGGGTGCTGAAAAGTTCCTGACTTTAAGGGTCCTGCGAATGGCCTGGTTGTAGACCCAACCTTCCCAACACCACTAGGCTTTTTTTATGGGGATACCTAAAAGAGAAAGTATATGCTATGGAACCTGCAACAGTTGCTGATTTGAGAGCGGCCATTGAACGAGAATGCACACAAATACCAAATGAATTGTTCCGTGATGTTTGCGATTCCATTGCTTCGCGTTGTCAGCAGTGTATGAACCAGAACTGACGTCAGTTTGAAAGGGATTGACAAAACAATAAAATAATGTCTGTAGATTCTATTAAATTTTGAAAATGAAATGTATTTTAATAAACACCTACTTTACAATTATTTAAAGTGTATATACATTTGGTGGGGGCACCCCGTATATATATGTGTGTCTGTGCATGTGTGTGTGTTAAATAAAATTAGACACCAAAACCTATCTCCCCACCTTAGCGCCTTTCAAACATATCACCCCCACCACCCACTTCTCACACATATTCCTTCTTTACATTCTTATCTCTTCCTTCTATCCCTCTCCTATTCCTTTTATCATGATAACTCTCTTCTCCCATCCTCCTCACAATATTTTGACCGCCATCTAGCAATCCTTTTTCATTTTCTTCTTTTTTCTTTCTTTTTCCCCTATTCCTTTTGACTAATACCATTCTCCTCCAAACATACATATCTATTCTCTTCTCTCTGTCTACTTATCCTTACTAGTACATTCTCAAAATTTCATTCAAATCACAAGATCCCTTTAAATGAATAGTACATGGAATTTATGTCTCTACACTATCCACTTCTAATAACAAAATATGAGCTGTTCTATATTTAATAGATGAGGAATTATGTACATCATTTACATTATTTACATTTGACGGATATTTGTCCTCATCTTGTTTTTTGTTAACATAACGTTTCGGCTGATATACCCTCCAGCCTTCATCAGGTGTCTCGGGGAAATTTCAAACCTGGGTTCTCATTTCTAAGATATTTTTCGATGCTGTTATTATTATTATTATTATTATTATTATTATTATTATTATTATTATTATTATTATTATTATTAATATTATTATCATTCAGGTCACTACGCCAAGGGGATATGATGTAGCGGTTAAGAGAGCGGGCTACTAAGCTCAAGATTCCGAGTTCGATTCCCGGCAATGACCTGAATAATAATAATAATAATAATAATAATAATAATAACAATAATAATAATAATAATAATAATAATAATAATAATAACATCGAAAAATACCTTACCCAAGACACCTGATGAAGGCTGGAGGGTATATCAACCAAAACGTTATGTTAACAACAAACAAGATGAGGACAAGTATCGGTCAAATGTAAATAATGTAAATAATGTACATAATTCCTCATCTATTAAATATAGAACAGCTCATATTTTGTTATTACAAGTAGATAGTGTAGAGACATAAATTCCATGTACTGTTACATCGATCTCATTGTTCAACTGGTGCTTATTTTATCGATCACGAAAGGATGAAAGGCAAAGTAAAGTCGACCTCGACGGAATTTAAACCCAGAAGGTAGCGACGAGCGAAATACCGCTAAGCATTTCATCCAGCGCACTAAGGATTCTGCCATCTCACCGCCTTAATAATCATAATAATAATAATAATGATAATAATAATAATAATAATAATAATAATAATAATAATAATAATAATTATAATAATAATAATAATAATAATTTTTCTACTATAGTCATAAGGCCTGAAATTTGGGGGAGGGGTCAGTCGATTACATCGTCACCAGTACGCAACAGGTACTTAATCTATCGACCCTGAAAGGATGAAAGGCAAAGTTGACCTCGGTGGAATTGGAACTCAGAACATAAAGACAGACGAAATACCGCTAAGTGTTTCGCCCGGCGTGCTGACAATTCTACCAGCTCACCGCCTAAATATTACTACTACTACTACTACTACGACTGATGATGGTGACGATGATGATGATGATGATAATAATAATAATAATAATAATAATAATAATAATAATAATAACTTGTTGTCTCTTGAGGTCTCTGGGTGAGACTTGGATCCAACTTGTACAAATGCAAAACAAAAGTCAAACATAAAATAATAATAATAATAATAATAATAATAATAATAATAATAATAATAATAATAATAATAATAATAATAATAATATACAGAAAATTGCACTGCTGACCACTGCACACATCCAACGCAAAACACTTTCAATACAGTAACCATAAGAGCAACACAGCAAACCACAGCACATGCCCAAAGCACACAGAGCTGCGCTCGGTAGTGAAGTGAAAGCACGTTATAAAATTAAACTACTGAACAATAATAATAATAATAATAATAAGTGGAATCTTGCTGGAATCTTACAGAGCTCCAGCGCCTGGACAGTAAGACAAGAAAGATATTAACTTCTAAGAGCATGCACCACCTAAAAGCAGATGTTGATCGTCTGTACCAAACTAGAAGTAATGGGGGAAGAGGATTGATGCGGGTAGAACTGTGCTATAAGGACTCCACAATAGCAATGAAATGGTACTTATCTAGGCTGCCTGCCACCCAAGGTTAACGAGTACAGCCTAACCGGAGCACTGGATATTTGGAGACGCTAGATACTTGCCTTTTCCAAACTTCTCGTCTCGGTTTCACGAACGAGTCAGGCTTGCCCACTGTGACTAAGGAGTCCTATCTACACCGGTTTTGAAATCAGAGTATTCCTTCTCCTGAGACAGATTGCCATTATTATTTCTATTATTATTATCATTATTATTATTATTATTATTATTATTATTATTATTATTATTATTATTATTGGCGGCGAGCTGGAAGAATCGTTAGCACGCCGGGTACAATGCTAAGCAGCGTTTCCTCCGTCCTTACGCCGCTCTGATTGCAAATTCCGCTTTTCATCCTTTCGGGTTGATAAAATATGTACCAGTTACGCAATAGAGTCGACGTAATCAATTATTTCCCCTCCCCAGATCTCTGGCCTTGTGCCTCTAGTAGAAAGGATTATTATTATCATTGTTGTTGTTGGTGGGGGGGAGGTCCTGCTGCTGTTAATGTCTTTCGAATATAATTGGTATTTTTTCAAGTATAATTATTCTTTTAAAAAGAACTCCATTCTGCAGAGTATATACGCGGAATGTCAGGGTTTTTTTTCATTTTAATTTTAAGTAATTATTTGGTAAAGCGAGATAAGCGATCTCTGATGAGTCATTAAAATCGTCGTTTTGGTTATCACTTCAACATTCCGAAGCCTATTACGTTTATCTATGCCTCTACTTTCACAGTGAGACTAAGCATATGCATATTACTTGTATTCAACATAGCCTCTGCATACACGCACAGTAGCTTTGAAATTGAGCATTAAATGTGTGTACGTGTGTGTGCATGTGTATCTATGAGCGTGGCATGGCGGAATCGGTGCGGTAAACAAAAATTCATTGAAACATTTCGTTGTATTACTGTCAAGTGTGTCTGTATCTACTTTATGTTTTCTCTTACAGCGTTAGATAAAATAAAATACCCTTCAGTGATTCAATGTGTGTGTGCATGTGCGTATGTGTATGTATGTAAGTACGTACGTGTATGTATGTATGTATATGCGAGTATGCGAGTATATATATATATATATATATATATATATATATATATTTATATATTTATATATATACATATATATATTTTACTGTTACGTTAAGATAGGATCAACAAAATGTACTCAATCCAATAAGAGGTAAATATTATTTAATGTACACAGTATAAAGATACGAGCTGCTAATAGTTTTTTTTGCTTTGGAAACGCTGGTCTAGACAGCTTTTTATAGCACACTTTTCATCTCCAACCAATCTCAGGCTCTGAGTTGTATTCAATTTATAAATCAGAACGCTGGTACAAGAGAAATCATGAGGAAACAACGAGAAGATATATGCAAAGATTCGCGGGATGAATAGAAACAAAAAAGGAAAATGGAAGAAAAATTAGGGTTATGTCCTCTTTGACTTTAAAGCCATAATTAAGCTACTTCTTTAAAAGTAATTCAACCCAGTGTCCCAACGTCTGTGAGACAGCTGCTCGATTCGGAAAGGGTGGTGTCCTGCAGTTCGGCAAAAGAATTTGTCCATATGTTTACATTTACTGAAAATTTCTGATCTGGAATTCAGTAGTGCAGTGAAATTCTTAGATATATAAGAATATGCGGTCTTTCAGCTACGCATAAGTTACATTTCTTAGATCAATTAACATATAACATGGATTTCTCTACGATTCTTCACTTGATTGTATGAGGTGTGCAGTTAGTCTTCAAACTCCATACGTTGGTACCCAACTTAGTGAGTTATTTTTGTCTACGTACCGGAAAGAAGATAAGTGGTTTGCATAACGTCTTTTGAAATCGCCTTCTCATAAGCCAATTTATTTTTTCTTTCCGATTAGGTTATCTTGAAGCGTTGCTGTGACTTTTGATCCATATACGACGGAGTTTATCATACATGCCTGGTTAAGTTGGCAGACTTGAGGGTTTCGACAGTTACAACTGGGAGTGAGCTCTAGGTGACGCTCATGAGTGATTATGTCCTTCTCGAGCGTCTGTTAAAAATCTTCCTGTATTTGTACCTACGTCAGTTTTAACATTTAGGGAAAAGTGAGGGGGAGCAACCATATTCTTTTCTTAGCTCTATTTTTAGATCTATTTTTATGATTCATATTTTTACTTGAAGGGTTGTAATATTTCTTATGATACGGTAATAAAAGAGGGAGTTTAGATCTGGGGAAACATTCAAAATTTCGACCTTTGACAAATTAGTATTAACTATGATATTGAGGCCTAAGTAACAGAATATATCAATGAGTTTTTCCTAAATTTATCACAAGTGTGACCATCCCAGCCATGAGATATTCCTAACCCATCGTTCCGATACAGACTAACATCACGGTATGGGAACTTGGGTCTCAGTGTAATTAATATAAAGATCGCAGATGTCTGCACTATCATACGGTCCCCTTTGTACATCGAACAATTCGTCTGTATCGGTTTGGATCTCAGTGTATTTAATATAATGAGAACTTGGGTCTTAGTGTATTTAATATAAAGAGACCTACAAGAACGTAGATGTCTGCGCTATCATAGATCACCTCGGTACATCACACGATACCCGCGATATGTATGGTCTATATCAGCATGTTTTAGCGAACTCAACCGCCTTATCAAGTGGAGATCTTGATTTTGAGGGATAAAAACCTAACATATCAAACTCTGAAAATTTGGTCCTCTTCTTATCCTTTAAATTCTTAAACCGAATTATTATATTGCTGCTATTATCCCATTGCAGTAACATAGTAGTTTCTCTAATTCTGATATTAACATCCCTTAGTATTTTTTTGGCTGATAAACCGATTTCATCCCTCACTTGGTATAACAATCTGCATGTAACCCAGAATTAATGCCGAGCAATCATTACGATAATGTAACATCAAACTTGCGGCCTCCAAACTCGACTGATTTAAATTCCATGGACTACTACGTTTGCTGAAAGCTATATCATAGCTTCACTGAAATCTGCCATTGTCGAATTGATCACCAAAATTAATGATGACCAGCTATTTAGTGCAAGTATATTAACGATTCTGGTCCCGCATTGAAGCAGTCATTCGAGATACACTATAAGAAAGTGTATCGAGAACATGTGCACAATTTTTTTTTTAATTACTCAATATGTCCTAAATTAAATCAATATGTCCTCAAATACCTCTCGCATCCTGTGTATATATATGTATATATGTATTATGCATGTATGTATGTATGCATGTGTGTACGTGTGTGTGTGTTTATGTGTGTGCGCACAGATATATATATATATATATATATATATATATATATATATATATATATATATATATA
>NC_068992.1:29017289-29019666 GCF_001194135.2 Octopus bimaculoides | reverse complement strand
TCTCTCTCTCTCTCTCTCTCTCTCTCTCTCTCTAACCTTATTTTTCTTTTGAAATAGTCAGAAAACTAATTTAATAAACCTTGGCCGGCGAGAAAGTTACCCGTCTTAATTCTTTTCACTCTCGTCAACCACACGACTTCTTTCGCTATTGCCACCAAGCAGAGAAAAGTTACCTGCCTTTCCCGGCTAAGGGAAGGAGGTGGAACAATCTTAACGATGGATTCAGTTGACAACTGTACTCCTCCCAGACACGATAGCAGGTGTTCTATGTTAACCTATAGATCTGAAATCAACGGATACTGTACGGTAGTTTACAGAACAGTTTCATTGCTCTATTCGCATCTCGGACATGTACGTTTGTCTGCACATCTGTGTCTGAAGGGTTTATCGCGAACATACAGAGCTCCTCGGTAGCACTGCCAGGCCAGGGATTTCTAGTAGTTATCCATGGGCCCCGGCCCCAAAGTCCTCTGGAACAGACTAGTGAGTTGACCGTCATTAAAACCCAGAGATTCCCCCCAGGATATAAACGTACAAATTTATACGAAAAATATGTTGCCTATTGACTTTATTACGCATGCTGGCAACCGGTAGAATATTTTTCTAAATTTTCTACCTTTATTATTTTCATAATAAAATTTTCGAAATTTTGAAGACCTTTGGTATGCAGTTTTAATTCTTATTATTATTCGCTGTCGATTGTAGCTGCACTTGCTCGGTGGATTTGAAAAATTATAATGTATACGGATGGAACACGTGTGTCTTCAGTGTTGCATAAATATGCATTAATTTTAGCGCCCTTACTGAAGAAGCACGGATGGCAAATTAATTTATTTGTACATTGATGCAGAAACTCGAGTATAAGGGTAACACTTGAAATATTTTTATTTTTCATTCCCTTTGAAATTACACTTATTCATAGTTTAGGCATTAACTGCCCTTTCCATCATGTAAGGTGTCCTGTTAAAGGTCACCGCTTTTGAGTATAAAAACGTACACTAATTTATATGATACATGTGTGTGTGTGAGTGTGTGTGTGTGTGAGTGAGTGTGTGTGTGTGTGTGTGTGTGTGTGTGTGTGTGTGTGTGTGTGTGTGTGTCTGTGTGTGTGTTTGTGTGTGTGTGTGAATACAGTAATGACCACACCGCACCTGTTTTTGCTTTTATGAGATCACCATCCTTAAACCCATTCCAATACTATGGTAAATAACTAAATAAATAAATAAATGGTGAATAGGAAGGGGGATCCTCCTGCTCTCTCTCTCTCTCTCTCTCCCTCTCTCTACATATCTATCTGTCTGACTATCTATCTCCCCATCAAACTATCTATTAGCCTATCTACCTACCTGTATTTCTATCTATCTATCTCCATTATCATGGACCCTCGCCCAAAAAACAATGCCGAGCAATCTTCAGCTGCACAAAGACATAGAATTTAATTAAATTAGAACAGATGGACACATTAGTATAATAATGCCTAAAACCTCCCAGAGATTAGGGAGACAGACAGAGAACATTTTGCTTTAGCCACACCATGCAAGCTAATAAATAAAATGCCAAAGAAGACTCTGCCTGTCACTGATTTTATTTGTCTTTTTAGTTTAGATTTATAAACTATCATATCAAAAGCTTAAGAGAATAAAGGGCATTATCTGTCTCCCTAACCTCTGGGAGATTTTAGGTATTATTATACTAATGTGTCCATCTGTTCTAATTTAATTAAATTCTATGTCTTTGTGCAGCTGAAGATTGCTCTACATTTTAAATTGATGTAATGATTACATTGTTCATTTAAATGGAGTTGCATGAAACGATCGTACTGCATTACCTCTGGATATCCTATTTGCTTATTTTGATTATATATATATATATATATATATATATATATATATATTGAGAAGAAACGTTGTCAGAATTTTGGAAAATATCGTTTTATTTCTTTAATATTATTAGCGCTTTCGTTCGTTTCTCGAACTTGTCAAATAAAATTTTCTGAATGTACAAACAGCTTGTTCATTTATATAAAACAGATGTTTTTGGATGGTTTTGTTTAGAAGAAGATAACATTGTTTTTGTTATTTTTTTGGGGGGAGGGGGTCCATGATAATGGACATAGATAGATAGAAATGCAGGTAGGTAGATAGGCTATATATACATATATATCTATATATAAATTAGAAATGGAAGCCAAAATAATAAATTGAACAATTAAATAATTTAATCATTAAATGATAAATTAAATTCAATTATATTATTTTATAGCAGCAAATGACACATCTAGTAAAATACAGCTATTTCTACATCGTTAATTAAAACAGGTTTTCCAAGAATAATAAAATATCGTCTTAAATATAATGAGGTTTCATCAGACAGACCT
>NC_068992.1:29016362-29017237 GCF_001194135.2 Octopus bimaculoides | reverse complement strand
GTGTGGAGGCGCAATGACCCAGTGGTTAGGGCAGCGAACTCGCAGTCGAAGGATCGCGGTTTCGATTCCCAGACCGGGCGTTGTGTGGGTTGATTGAGCGAAACACCTATGCTCCACGAGGCTCCAACTTTTTCTCACTCTTTCTTCCTGTTTCTTCAGTGACGCTGCGATGGACTGGCGTCCCGTCCAGCTTGGGGGGGGGGACACATACGCCATAGAAACCGGGAAACCAGGCCCATGAGCCTGGCTAGGCTTTGAAAGGGCGACGTTATATATATATATACATATAAGATGAGAATTAAGAGAGAATCAGGTACTTGAAAAAGTATGCACCAGGTAGGCTTGGGTAATCTCTGTGGTTCAGGCCTATAGTTGGTGAGAGTCGAAATAACAAATAGGATATTCCGGTTGTGTACACAGAGAAAAACAACCCTATGAGTATTTAGTGCCTAATGGGCTAGTCCAAATCACGAGTTACTTTGAATAGTACATTGTTGATATACTCTAGGGTGAGCGACAAGTCATAAGTTCCCTTGGTGTACTATAATCAAATGAATAACAACAAACGATGGATAATTGTCAGCTCATTACAGCTGTTTCTTATGTAACCATTTAATAGAAGAATAACATTACATCATTATAAGAGACCGTAATTAACAGTTGGCTTCGACAGACCCTAGTCACAGACTGGCTGTATTCTTGGAATATTGCTTTGCTTTGTAAAAATTATTTCTCATCTGATGATTACGATTTTTTATTATGATGTTAAAAGGTTACGTAAGAAACAGCTGTACTGAGCTAACAATTATCCATTGTTTGTTATTATTCATTTGATCAGATATATAAATACATACATATATATATATATATATATA
>NC_068992.1:29013458-29016300 GCF_001194135.2 Octopus bimaculoides | reverse complement strand
TATATATGTATGTATGTATGTATATATGTGTGTGTGTGTGTGTGTATATATATATATGTGTGTGTGTGTTTGTGCATGTTCGCGCGTGTACAAATACAAATATTGGATCATCTCATAAATAATGGTGTTTTTTTATACTTTATTTCCCAAAATCAAGATAAACAAGGTTCTTTTTAATCTAAAATATACTCACCTTCATTTTCTACAATGCTCTTCCATCTATCTGGTAGGCTTGCAAGGTCCCTCTTCCAAAATTTACTTGTCCGTGACGAAAAATAGTCTTCCAGTACTATACTGACCTCATCTACAGAATTCGTATTTTTGCCATCCAAATAATTTTGAAGACTGCGGAATAAATGATAATCAGATGGAGCAATGCCCGGCGAATATGGTGGGTGGAATGTCATCATCGTTGTATGTGGCGAGCATTATCCTGGTGGAAGAACACCTTTCGTCTTGAAACCAAAGATGGTGGTTTTTCTTCTAGCACTGACTTCAACCGCCCAAGCTACTCGCAGTAGATCCTCTTTGTTATCGTTTGGTTTGGGTTTAAATGTTGAAAGAGGACTAAACCTTTCATATCCCACCAAACAGATAACAACACCTTATGTGGGTAAAGACTTTCTTTAAACTTGGATGCAGGTGTTTCTCCTTTTCCTACCCACTATCTTCGGAAATAAACATTTTTATAGAGAATTCATTTCTACGGAATGTTCTGTTTCCCAGTAACTAGCAGTTTCATATCAGAACGAGAAGCTTCAGCAATTACACTACATACGATTGACCCTGTCATATGTATATTAATTATACACAACACTCCTCCTAGTTATTTTCTCACTGTCATATTGTTGATGATATAATAGGTATTACACAATATGAACAACTCGTCGTTTTATAGTACAGTGGAACCTTTAGTATTCATGATTGTTCCGCTCGTTTGTGTTGCTGAGTTGAACATCTGTTGTGAATATAACAAGAGAGACTGGTTCCGCTATGCTGACATGGTCCATATACGTTACATGGACAGAAAGTTTTCAGTAAGACTACACTCCACCTCTAACAGTCCAGTAAGCTATATCAGAGAAAAAGATCACAGGTCTTTCCGAGCCATAGGCTCATAAGGCCGGTTTTCTGGATTCTGGGTTGCATATATTCCGCCCCCCCCCCATCACTGGAAGGGACATCAGACCTCGCAGAATTACTCATTTTAACCAAATGAGTGTACAGAAGCAACGTGAAATGAAGTGTTTTGCTCAAGAACAAAACGCATTGTCCGATACAGGAATCGAAACCACAATCTTACGATCATAAGTACCACATACTAACAAGTAAGCTACGCATCTCCACGTACGTTACAGTTCACATATAAACACTACTTTATAAGGTATGTACATGTATATATATATATATATATTACTATGTAAGTGTATGCATATTTATATATATTTTTTTCTATGTAAGTGTATGCATATTTATATGTCTATATATATGAATATATATGCTATATATGTATGTATATACGTTGTAACTTAATATATTTTTGCTAATATGATTTAATTTTTCAGACCATTAACGTGATCTTTGGAGAAAAATTTGCTTTAATATCCTCTTGTTCATTTTTGTATAGATTTAAATATTAAATATTAAAATAGTTTGTAATATTAAAATATTATGTTATATTAAAATATTAATAAAAAAATTTCATCACTAAAGATGAGGTCACTAAACCGAAAAATTCTAATCTTATTAACAACTCTGTTCAGACATTTAATATCTGTTTGTGATATTTTTGTTTTTATTTGGTTGTTTCATTAAAATGAAATCAAAAATTTAATCGAACTGGACTTAAATGAACTGAACTGAAATGAATTAAACTATATTGAATTATAAAGACAAACACACTCCGGTAATGTAATATAAACAGGGTTTACTATTAAGAGCTAACGTTACATTTTGTGTTTGGTTGTTTTACTTACATACATATTCATTTGAGCTGTGAAATAATGTCTGGTACTTAAGAATGATGCAGTAACTACGCGAAACAGATATTACTTAACTATCACCACCGCCACCACAATCAACATTATCGTCATCCTTATAATCATCATTATCTTCATTATCATCCGTTTCGTTATCATCCGCTTCGTTATCATCCTCATCATCATCAGTAGCAGCAGTAGTATTATCATCATCGTCATTGTCGTCATCAGCATCATTCTCAACATTACCATCACCAATTTCGTTTCACTGCTAACTTTGTTATCTCTGTTGTGATAAACCTCAGTACCATTCCCATTGTCGATATTATCGTCATTATCATGATCATTAATATCACCAGGATCATCAGCATCGTCAACAATACCATTATCGTTGTCACCACCATCATCATAAACCGTCATCGTCGTCGTCGTCGTCACTCTACTACTGATTGCGTCATGCCTGCGTGGAAACTATAATGTTTTCGAAGCGCAGAGCAGTAAAAATTAATGTTTGCAGAAATTACAAGGAAATGCGTGTGAGCTATACGTAAGGATGTTGTCTCTAGTGTCTTAAGAAAGGGTATTTCTGTTGCCTTGCCATTTTATCAGTCATTAAGAGGAATTCATATCTTGTTAAGATAAATAAAATAACTGAACTAAGTATTTTGTCTAGTGATAGAACGCAGACGCCTAGAATAGAATCCGAACTCAATTTCGTAATCTAGATTTGAAAACCTTTTGCGCTAGTAAAACATAGATAGATAGATAGATAGATAGATAGATAGATAGATAGATAGATAGATAGGCAGGAGATAGCTAGGTAGGTAGGTAGGTAGGTAGGTAGGTAGGTAGGTAGGTAGGTG
>NC_068992.1:29012143-29013448 GCF_001194135.2 Octopus bimaculoides | reverse complement strand
GTAGGTGAGTAGGTAGGTAGGTAGGTAGGTAGGTAGGTAGGTAGGTAGGTAGGTAGGTAGGTGAGTAGGTAGGTAGGTAGGTAGGTAGGTAGGTAGGTAGGTAGGTAGGCAGGTGCAGCTATGGTTGTGCAATTAAGATGCTTACTTCACAACCAAGTGAGTTCGAGTTCAGTCTCACAGCGCAACACTTTGGGCTAGTGTTGTCTGCTACAGCTCTGAGCCGACCAATGCCTTGTCTTTGAACTTGGTAAACAGAAACAGCGTGGTAGTGCGTTGTGTGTGTATGTGCGTGTGTGTATGTGTGTATGTGTGTGTGCGTTTGTATTTCTACCCCACTACTTAACCGGTGTTGGTTTGTTTACGTTCCTGTAAAAGTGACTGATAGAACAAGGACTTGACTTTAGAAAAATAAGTATTGAGGTCGATTTGCTCGACAAACCCTAAAAGGCAGCAGTCAGATGATTAAAATAACAAGGCAGCAGTCAAATGATTAAAACAAGAAAAAGAGTGAAAGGGATCGATGGGTTGAACCTTACTTCCTTGAGCCCGTAACTTGAGCCGTAACGGAGGCACCGACATGATATATGGTGTGTCTAGAGTATTATATATCTAGTAGAGCCTATCTCTTTCTTCCAAAGAGAGAGAAAAAAAGTATCTACTCTTGGAGAGGCACTTTATTTATCGATCCGGAAAGGATAAAAGCAAGTTTAACCTCGATGAGGTTTAAAATCAACCGCAGTAACCCAGAACCAATATACCGCCATGGATAGATCGATAATGTATTATTAGGGTGGGCATCAGTGCGTATCAAATTTGACAAAATAGATTTTAATTAGATACAGTAACTGATTTTGTACTGAGCTTTTGACTGAGTTAAGTGAATTGTGTTTTACTAACTTACTTGCATTTATTTTATCAACGACAGAACCAGAGCCATCTGAAGACATAGGCATTGGGCAGTTACCCAGAGACATCTCTGGTCCAGTGGCCTCACAGGTTTCGAAGCCCAATTCGGATCTCCATATTCTTTAGCTTACTGTCAATAAATAACTATTATAGGGCCCAGTGCATTGATTTGCTCTGGAGCCTATAATGCTATAATGGCAGCACTGGTCAGAACGATGTAAAACAAGGTCGGTGCCTGCAAGATTTGAACTCGAGAGAATGAACCAAAGTATTGTAAATCGTTCATTACTGTTGTTTTACAGCCTTGTCCGCAATCACATCTACAATTTCACTCTTATCCACTGCCCTCTCTCTCTCTCTCTCTCTCTCTCTCTCTCTCTCTCTCTCTCTCTCTCTCTC
>NC_068992.1:29011166-29011708 GCF_001194135.2 Octopus bimaculoides | reverse complement strand
TGTGTGTGTGTGTGTGTGTGTGTGTGTGTGTGTGTGTGTACATTTATGTGTATACGTATGCATATATATATATATATATATATATATATACACTCATATTGTTCTAGCCTCTCCTAACGCCTGATATCAAAGAAAAGTACCCCTGCAGAGTTGAACGTGTAAAGAAGAAAATCAATTTTGTTAGTTATTTCATTACTTCGTTCTGATAGCGAATTTTTCTCATACCTGTTTGCCTGTATTTGTTGTGTTGCCATACGTTTGTTCGTCACAGCTTTAGATCAATAATGATTGTGGGCGGCAAACGGTGCAAATTATATGAATGTGTGAGTGTAGAGTTATGAGTGTGTGTAGGCAAGTGAATATTTATGTGTGTGTGCGTGTGTTTGTGTGTGTGTGTATGTGTTTATATATATGTATGTATGTATGTATGTATATGCATATGTACATGTGCACACATACACACACGCTCACAAGCGCATACACACATAAATATATACATATATATATATATATATATATATATATATATATATATATATATA
>NC_068992.1:29008426-29010308 GCF_001194135.2 Octopus bimaculoides | reverse complement strand
TATATATATATATATATATGTATATATAGTGGAGTGAAAATATACCAGTGCAAACTTAGAATAGATAAGCAGCGAATTAGTGCTTGGACTGATCGAATTCATAAACTCCAACTTAATCAGAGTAAGATAGTCCGACAGCATTAGAGTTGGCTACAAGAAACACAAGGTTCGAACGAATAGTTAAGGAGAAAAAAATGGATAAACAGGCATATATGAGTGTACGTGAGTGTGTGTATGTTTGTGTGCATGTGTATGTGTGCATGTGTGTGTACTTGTATATGAGAGTACGTATATATATATATATGTGTTTGTAAAAATATACAAGCTTAAATTTGTTTATATACATCTAAATCAGTACCTGTATGGTTTTGCATTGTACTCATTATCATTATGTTGCATTAATACATAATACGTGTGTATGTGTGTGTGTACATGTGTTGGAATGTGCATATGTGGATGTATATGTGTGTGTATTTGTGTATGTGTATATATATATATGCTTGAGTGTGCGTGTGTGTATATAACTCTCCTTTCTTCTCCAAATATAATATTTGCTCCTCTTTCCCTCGCCAAAACAGTCTATACAGCACCTCGTTACTAATTGAATATAAACGGTTCATCAAAATGTAAGACTTGTATTATTTGATTTCCCTGTCTGAAGAATTTCTAGTAGAAAATTCCTTACATGTCTACCTAACGTGTAAAACTTAGTAATTCCTATTTGTAAATCAAACACGTGCAAATAATATTTCTATAACTCTCAGTTTTAATATGTATTTGTACTTACATTCAATCGCAACTGAGACTACATACTGGATTGTAATAATGAATATGTATGTATATATATGTATATATATGTATATATATGTATGTGTATATATATATGGCAATTCTTGAGGAGGGATAAGGACTGACGGGCCTATGTAAGTTCGGAGGTGCTGTTCATATTGTGCTGATGCACGATGTCGCTTGGTCGAGCATGCATGGTTGCCAGCATCTTCAAATTTGCAAACTAGAATATCATACTGATGAGGAAATGAAGGTTTTCATTATTTTGATCCAGAAACGCGTCTATGATTAACTAAGACTGCTTAGTTTCGTTATTTTTTCTTCTTGTTTTGCCTTTGTGAGTTACAAGTATTGCTATCTGTTGGAGTTTAAGCACTTTAGCTACTATTTCTGAACTTCGGTATATGGTGAAGCAACTGTTGCTGATCCCTTAATTGTGTTTATAAATGTATAAGAACGTTTAAATAAGTTCTTTACCGATAATGGTGTTTACATACCGAAGTGCTTGGTAAAAATTATTAATTATTAATTTATTAATAAATTAATAATCCTTTACTCTTTTATTTGTAATAACTATGGTAAAGTATATGTAGCTTATTAACCCCAACAGAGATTTTTTAGAAAAAGTAGAATAATTCAAAATATATTAGACTAAAAATTATATATTTACTTATTTAGCTGATATCAATAAAAGACTGGTGTCTGGTATCGGCTAAAGGAATATTTAAGTTATGGAACAATCATATTTTACACTATTCTTTTTTTAAAACTAAGGGTTATATTATAGGTTTAAGAAGTTATTATTGTTACTCCCAACATGATATTTATAATTCCTTAGTGGTACTTGTTTAGAATGGTTATTTATATATATATATATCTTCGAAATGCCGGTGTTAGAATGGGGGTAGCTGATGAAGGAAAATGTTCTCTATGTGGCCTGTGTGTTTTCTGTACTCTGGTTATTATTATTTTTTTGTCTACGTTTTGTTTGCAATGTCCTGTACCCAGATATGCACCTATATATACAGGTGGACGTAGGTATGCACATACCTGTACGTATATATGCATATACTCATTTATTATTTGTTTTATA